>NC_143025.1:79557500-79692500 GCF_057628025.1 Oncorhynchus mykiss | reverse complement strand
CCTACAGACAGACACTCATCACCTAGACACAGCCTACAGACAGACACTCATCACCTAGACACAGCCTACAGACAGACACTTATCACCTAGACACATCATGCAGACAGGCACTCATCACCTAACTGGGCACAGACACAGTTGTGTGGTCCATAATCCATCCATGCAGCTCACTCAACCCCAAACAAAGCTAGTTTCCTGCGTTTCTAGACAATCTAATATGACCCATGGCCCTTCTAGCCGTCTCTATTTAGAACAAGAAAAAGTAACATATCGGCGCACAGTCATCAAGCTTGGTAACAGATCATTGTTTAAGTGAAGTAGATCAAAGGTCATTCAATAATCTATATTGTGTTGCACCTTCAACCAATAGCCTAGCAAATGAAGAACCCTTTCTTTTAAAAGCACAAAGACTCAATGGAATACTTCGGGATATTTCCAATGAGGCCCTTTATCTAAACTACCTCTAAATTACTTAATGCTGGACACAGAGACATAAAATGATATCTACGTGTTCAAGGACTCTGGGAAGTAGCTAAAGGGCCTCATTGCCAAAATCCCGAAGTATCCCTTTAACTTTTGTTTTTTAAAATGTGTATTTATTATGGATCCCCATCAGCTACTCTTCCTGTGCTCCAGCAAAATGAAGGCAGTTATACAATTTTTAAAACATTACAATACATTCATAACAGATTTCACAACACACTGAGTGTGTGCCTTTAAGCACCTACTCTACTACCACATATCTACAAAACAAAATCCATGTGTACATGTGTGTATATGTAATGAACGTGAGGGGAGACAAAGAGCTGGTTTCAAGCGCAGGGCGCAGCAGGTGTTTATTGCAAAGGACCACAGGAGGAAGCAGGTAGCTGAGTCCAGGGGCAGGCAGAAGGTCATGCATAGGGGGTCCAAAAGGGCAACAGTACAGGCAGGGAAAAGGCTAGTAACGTAGTCCGGGAGATCAGGCAATATGTAGATAACAGGGAATCTAGGCTAAAGTGCAGGCATGGAATAGGCAAAAAGGCATATTTAGTGAAGCAGGCAAAAACTATCATACACGAGAGGAGTATGGAAAACCAGAGCTCTGAAAGACTTGTCACAAAACAAAAAATACTTCACAGTGATGGGGTGCAAAGAACTGAACTAAATAGTGTGTGATAATGACATACAGGTATGTGAACAGGAGATTAGAATTCAGGTGATTGGGATCTGGAGAGTGAGCTGCGTTCAGGAGTTCTAGGTGTTTGAGAGCGTGAGCTGTAAAGTGGTCTGGAAAGTGAGCTGCGTTCACGTGTTTGAGGGTGTGAGTTGGAAGCAGACGTTACAGTATAGTGCGGATGTTATCATGTGTATGTATGCATGTGTCTGTGCCTATGTGTTGCTTCACAGTCCTACTGTTCCACAAGGTGTATTTTTATCTGTTACCTGATGTGTAGAGTTCCATGTAGTCATGGCTGTCTGTAGTACTGTGCGCCTCCCATAGTCTGTTCTGGAATTGGGGACCGTGAAGAGACCTCTGGTGGCATATATTGTGGGGTATGCATGGGTGTCTTAGCTGTGTGCTAGTTGTTTAAACAGACAGCTTAGTGTTTTAAATGTGTCAATACCTCAATAATCTCTCCTCCACTTTGAGCCAAAAGAGATTGACATACATATTATTAATGTTTGCTCTCTGTGTACATCCAAGGGCCAGCTGTGCTGCCCTGTTCTGAGCCAATTGCAATTTTCCTCTTTGTGGCACCTGACCACACGACAAAACTAGAGCATGTAGGAGCTGCCTTGTTGATAGTGCTGTTAAGAATGTAGAGCAGCGCTTTATTATGGACAGACTTTTCCTCATCTTAGTTACTATTGTATCAATATGTTTTGGCCATGACAGTTCACAATCCAGGGTCATTCTAAGCAAGTTAGTCAACTCAACTTGCTCAATTTCCACACTATTTATTACAAGGTTTAGTTGAGGTTTAGTGTTTAGTGAATGATTTGTCCCAAATACAATGCTTTTCATTTTTGAAATGATTTAGGACTAACTAATTCCTTGCCACCCATTCTGAAACTAACTGCAGCTCTTTGTTAAGCGTTGCAGTCATTTCAGTTGCTGTCGTAGCTGACATGTATAGTGTTGAGTCAACCATTGTTTGTCAATTTGTTTACAGTAAAATAGCATTGTTTCTGGTCAAACATCATTTTTTCCAAAATGTTTACTAAGGGTTGGTAACAGGCTGATTGGTCAGCTATTTGAGCCAATAAAGGGGACTTTACTATTCTTGGGTAGCGGAATTACTTTTTCTTCCCTCCAGGCCTGAGGGCATACACTTTGTAGTAGGCTTAAATATGGCAAATAGGAGTGGCAAAATCATCCGCTATTATCCTCAGTAATTTTCCATAGAAGTTGTCAGACCCCGGTGGCTTGTCATTGTTGATAGACAACAATTTTAAGAATGTTCCACACTCACTTTACGGAATTCAAAATGTCAATTCTTGTCTTTTATAATGTGGTCAGATTTACTTGGATGTGGAGTGTCAGCATTTGTTGCTGACATGTCATGCCTCAGTTTGCTGATCTTGCCAATGAAATATTAATAAAAGTATGTGGCAATATAAATGTAATTGAAAGTGCTCCAAATCTTTTTACTATCATTCTTTATGCCATTTATCTTTGTTTCATAGTGTAGTTTCTTCTTTTCATTCAGTTTAGTCACATTTTTCAATTTGCAGTACGTTTGCCAATCGGTTGTGCAGCCAGATTTATTTGCCATTCATTTTCCTAATTCCTATCAACCATATTAAGAGATCCTCAATATCAAATTTCTGCCAGTCTGCCCAGCCATTCCCGAGCCGCCTGGACACCCGAACCCCACCAGTCTAGTCAACAGTCAAGTTTGGACACCTACTTATTCAAGGTTTTTTTATTTATTTATTATCAACGCAATTTCCTTCCAAATAAAAACGTTTTTTATATATATTTTTTTATCCCAAGGGAAAAGTTTGTAAAAACCTACACATATACATTAACACACAGATATAGCACATTCTCCATATAATTAATCTCATCGGGCCTCCCGAGTGGAGCAGCAGTCTAAGGCACTGCATCGCAGTGCTAGAAACATCACTACAAATCTGGTTTTGATCCCTGGCTGTGTAGCAGCCGGGCGTGACCTGGAGACCCATGAGTCAGCATACAAATGGCCCAGTGTCGTCCGAGTTAGGGGAGGGTTTGGCCGGCTGGGATGTCCTTGTCTCATTGCGCTCTAGCAACTTCTTGTGGTGGCCGGGCGCATGCACACTGACAATTGTACAGTGTCTCCTCCGACACATTGGTGTGGCTGGCTTCTGGGTTAAGCGAGAAGTGTGTGAAGAAGCAGTGCAGCTTGGCAGGGCCGTGTTTCGGAGGACGCGTGACTCTCGACCTTCGCCTCTCCCGAGTCCGTACAGGAGCTGCAGCGGTAAGACAAGACTGCAACTACCAATTGGATATCATGAAATCGGGTTAAAAATGTATTTATTATTTTGCTCTTTAAACGTATTCATCTCATTTTGCCTAGTAGCACTGTAGAGTTATTTTTACTTGCACACAATATAGCTGGGTCGCCCCGTCCTGCCCCCTAGTGGTCCACTGCCCCACTCAGCTTTAAGATCTTAGTGAAACATTCCTTATTGGTTTCATATGTGACAACAGTACAGCAAATGCCCAGGGCCAGGACTGAGCAGCCCAGCAGCTAGGGATTGCCTAAATAGGTATCTCCCTGACGTGGGCATGTTTTCAATACAGACTCCTTTTGTTGTACTGTATAAGGCATCCAGACCTTATGAAAGTTGCACAGTAATACCTTTAATCTTGTAATACATCAAATCTACTGAATAACTTGACATTTCTGCAATCGATTGTGACATTGTGCGAGGATAATCCATTTTCCAATTAATGGCAATGCATTTTTTTGCCACTATATGCTAGATTACACAATTTCTTCTAATAAAAGCCTCCGGTATCAGTATTTCCAAGCAATCAAAAACAGGGAGAAGGGAGAATCTGTAGACATGTTGAGATAAAATAACATACTGTTTGCCAGAATTCAGCCAGCCTTCAAAAGACCATAACATATGCAAGTATGTCCCCCTTGTATACAGAGTAATAACATTTCTGAGTGCATAATATTCAGTTTCACTGGCAAATAGTACGTTCTATGGATGGTTTTAAACTGCAGTAATTTAGGTATGAGGTTATATGAACATGACTGGGCATTCAAACGTATCTTTATCCATTTGTCATCATCTTTGGCTTTTCCCAGGTCTTCCTCACATTTTTGTTTTACATGTATTGTGTCCTCGGGAAAAGCCTCTATCAACCCGAAATCAACGTTTTAGGTTTGTCAGACTGCCTTAAAATAGTTAAAATCTTTGAAGCTTCTGGCTTGTCCAGTGTTTGCTGCACAATTTAAAAAAATGTATCTGCAAAAATTCACCTCAGCTCCATCACAGACTGGTCTTCACTGGCTGCCTGCCTGACCCTGCTGAGACCCCTGTCACAATCTGATCCTGCTAAGATGAGGCATTACAAATAATTACCTTGGTGTTCATTTACACATTATATTATCCAAGAATAGAATCAATGGTTCAATCCTTGAAATGACCATTATTCCCAGATCCCAGACTGTAGCTTTAAGCTTAAACTGCTGTTGTTGTGGTACTCTAGGCCTACCCTAAAGATGGAACTTTGTATTCATTCAATGATATTTTTAAAACATACTGCAAAATTCACCTGAGCTCCGTAGACTAGTCTTCCATGGCTGTCTGACCCTGCTGGGACACCTGTCACCATCTGATCCTGCTAAGACATGATGAGCATAGTGTTGTGTTCTGACTGTGCACCATGACAGTGAAGCTTGTGGAGCTGTTTATATTGTGTCAGTGTGAGCAAAGTAGGGAATTAGCTAGGGAAACTGACAGATCAATAACATTACATTGATATACTGACTCTAATAAAAACTCACATTGCACTGTCAAAAAGCATCAGAATATCGGTCTTCAATCGTTTGGCAGCTGGTTTCATCGTTTGATTCAGGTCTAGTGTGATTGAGGCAAAAACAATAGCTAACATTAGCCAAGTTTTGGCTAGCTCGCTCTCCTATGGTACAGTAACTGGCGACAGCTAGTTAGTAAGTTCATTTACTTCTGTTGAAATGCGACAAAACAAGGGTTACAAAACAGTTCCATACATAACAGCTTTTAGATAACAATATGAGGTGGCTATTATTATAATATTATTTGACAGATAGCTAGAAGCTAGAGCTGAACTGGCTGTGGTAGCTACTACTAGCTAGCTAATACATTCACCTCAGTCGAGAGGGGATGAAACATTAGCGAACGTTATACATGTCAGTTACGCTATTAGCTCAGCACTGGGAATAAACACTCATACAAAATGTTTTCCTGTTAAGTTAAACAGCAGTTACCTTGCAAGCAACATCAGTCTACTAAAGAGTAGCCAGTTTATGCTTGCTTTTACAATTCGGAGAAAGAACGCAACACATACAGTACATACTGACAGCAGCTGCCTCTGTTCAATGCCGGTCCTGCAAAGCCAGAAGCATTGCCTTCACACAGCCTATCCGCACTCTCGGTGGTGTCCGTGTGGTCCTAAATCCAGCCGGTTAAAACCGCAAAACAGCCTACGCAACCGCTCTGAGGCGTCCTCATGGTCTTAAAGCACAACAATGCCGCTTTTTGTTTCACAGTCCAATGATAAAACTTGTGGGGACAAAAGTGTAATTTCAGAATTTGTGAAGAGAGTCTTGGCCCCCCGTCCACAGTGAAAGTTGCACCCCTGCTCTCTATAATGTATATAATCTCTATACTATATATACTGTCTATTCTATACATCCTGTAATCCCGGATGTTTGTTTGTTATATATTTCATCTTTCACATTTCCCTGCAAGCACAACAGTCTACTGAATTAATGATGTCTTTAATTGATGCCATATACGACTATAGCGAGTTAAAAAAATATTTTAAATGCACCAACATATCTCTTCAGGGACAAAGTGTCCTCCTAGGAACATTATGTTATAAACAAATAGATAAAAACACTGCATTTAGATTAAAGGGAACATAATTTCCCTCCACATCGGCCCTGTCCCGGAGCATTAGCAAGTTGAATGGTTATTTAGTTATTTATTGTGTTCAACACTTTAAAATTCAAATAAATTAATGTTCCACCTTTTGGGATTCCCATCTCTCACTGTTCACTATGTGCCTATCTATGGGGAGTTGTAAATCTATTAAGTTAATTTGTTCTTTGTTTCATTTACCAATATAGCCCAACAACTACGGTAATGACTTTGGTTCTATAAACTGTATCGGAATAACAAACATGCATGGCAATGCAGTTGTGAATGGGAGTGATTGGTATAGAATTGCCATCATACCAGTAGATCAAGATCTTATAAACAATTTTGCTGCAAACGTTTGCGCATGAGAAGTAATAGTGGGCGACTTCAGAGATCAGTTTGTGTCCAGTCTACCCTGGACACGAACTGATGCCATGAGAACCTCCTATATTATGGTAGATACTCAAAATGAATGTGTCTTCCTACTCTCCTATAAGAATGACTGATTGAGACAGAGAAAGGATTGGAAATCAGCTGCGTGACCCTGCTTGTTCTGTCACTGTCATTACATGCCACTGTGCCGCACTCATAAATATCACACACACTGTCCTGTGTGATTACCGTGGCACAGTAAGACTGTAATTCTATCGCTATAGCTGCAATTATGTACCCAACCTTTGTTGTTCTGCAGTAAATGGTTGCATGCTCACACACACATTCATATAAACCCACACACACACATGATACTCTACCCTGTAGGTGGTGGAGGGTTTTACGCCTCCTCATGAGGGACCACCTATAGAGAAAGGGAGGGCGGGAGGGTAGAGTTGGAGGACGGAGTGATGACTTAAGGAGAAACTATGTGAGTCACTCACAGGGCACAGGGATCTCTCTCTCTCATGTCCCTCTATTCCCACAATCATTCTTTCTCCCACTCCATCTCCCTCTTCTCTGGTCTGTATGTACAGTGCCTTCTAAAATAATTCAGACCCCTTCACTTTTTCCATATTTAAAAAAAAATCTATCTACACACGATACCCCATAACGACAAGGAAAAAACAGGTTTTTAGAAAATGTTTCAAATGTTCATAAGTATTCAGACCCTTTACTCAGTACTTTGTTGAAGCACCTTTGGCAGCTATTACAACCTATAGTCTTCTTGGGTATGACGCTATAAGCTTGGCACACCTGTTTCTCTCATTCTTCTCTGCAGATCCTCTCAAGCTCTGTCAGGTTGGATGGGAGCGTGGCTGCACAACTATTTTCAGGTCTCTCCAGTGATGTTTTATCGGGTTAAAGTCCGGCTCTGGCTGGGCCACTCAAGGACATTCAGAGACTTGTCCTGAATCCACTCCTGCATTGTCTTGGCTTTGTGTTGGAAGTTGAACCTTCGCCCCAGTATGAGGTCCTGAGCACTCTGGAGCAAGGTTTCATTGACACAACATGGTGCCGACAGAGATGGTCGCATTCTAAGGAAACGATGTAGTATTTAGTTTTGTTATGTGTTATTTCTTACATTGTTACTCCAGGAAATCTTGTTACATACAGCCAGGAAGAACTACTGGATATGAGAACAACGTCGAAAAACCAACATTAAGACCAGGAATATGACTTTCCCGAGGCAGATCCTCTCTTCAGACCATCACCCAGGACAATGGAGCTAATCCCAGCAGCTGACCGAAAACAACGGCGACGCAGAAGGGGCAGACGGAGCGGTCTCCTGGTCAGGCTTCGTAAACGGGCACAACGCCCACCGCTCCCGAGTATACTACTCGCCAATGTCCAGTCTCTTAACATCAAGGTTGACGAAATTTGAGCAAGGGTTGCCTTCCAGAGATACATCAGAGACTGTAACATTCTCTGTTTCACAGAAACATGGCTTTCTTGGGATATCGGTTCAGCCACCGGGCTTCTCAATGCATCGCGCATCGAGATAAACACCTCTCTGGGAAGAGGTCAGTATGGGGTGTTGTGTGTAGATTGCTGAGGAAGAACATGTATTTAATCAATTTTAGAATAAGTCTAATGTAACAAGTATGGAAAAAGTCAAGGAGTTTGAATACTTTCCGAAAGCACTGTATCTTGCTCATTCACCCCCCTACTCTCCCTCTTTCATCCCTCTCTCTTTCATTATCTTAACCTCTCTTTTTCTTCTCTCTCTCTCTCTCTCTCTCTCTCTCTCTCTCTCTCTCTCTCAGCAGACACATACAGAGGGAGAGAGAGTGAGAGAGAGGGTAAAGAAAGAGAGAAGAAAACCTCAACCCTCACCTCTCAAATGAGAACCTAGTTTTTGCCCTGTGTCCCCACAATGTCCGTCTGCCTCCCACAATGTCTGTCTGCCTCCCCCATGTTTGATTGTGTGATTGTGATGGTTCCCCATCACTCTCCACAGCCACTGTTACTCAGGAGATGACATACGTCCAGCAGCCAGCCGGTCAGAGAGAAAGAGAGAGACTAATTAATTAACTAATGCCTCTCTATTTGATTCACAACATTTACAAATAAAAAAACAAACTTTATTTGCCACATGCGCCGAATACAACAGGTGTAGACTTTACTGTGAAATGCTTACTTACAAGCCCTTAACCAACAGCGCAGCACAAGAAGAAGAAAATATTTTCCAAGTAGGCTAAAATAAAAAGTAATAATAAAAAGTAACACAATAAGAATAATAATAACGAGACTATATACAGGGGGCACCGGTACCGAGTCAGTGTGCAGGGGTACAGGCTAGTTGAGGTAATCTGTACATGTAGATGGGGGCGAAGTGACTATGCATAGGCAACAAACAAACAGCGATTAGCAGCAGTGCACAAGAGGGTGGGGTGGGGGGGGTGTCAATGTAAACAGAAGCTGTTGAGGAGCCTTCTGGTCCTAGACTTGGCGATCCGGTACCGCTTGCCGTGTGGTAGCAGAGAAAACCATCTATAATTTGGGTGACTGGAGTCTCTGTCAATTTTAGACTGCTTTAATCATGTACTTTCTGTTTGTGGCATACCGAACACGACAGGTAGACCTTATCCTGCAGGAAAACCACTCAACCTGTAGAGAGACATACCTAAGCCTATAGGTTCTACTGTAGCTCAGGGTGTCAAACTCAACTCCTGGAGGATCAAGGTGTCGGCTGGTTTCCGTTCAATCAGTGCCCGACTAAGAACTAAAAACACATGGAATTCCTAACTAATTAATGACCTTAATTGATCAATCAAGTGCAAAGGAGGAATGAAAATCCTGCAGACACGGTGACTCTAGAGGACAGGAATTAGACACATATGCACTTCATCCATCTTCATTATATTCATTATAGTAACTGTATTGACTGTATTCACTATATTCACTATATTCACTATATTAACTGTATTAACTGTATTAACTGTATTCACTATATTAACTATATTAACTGTATTCACTATATTCACTATATTCACTATATTAACTGTATTAACTGTATTAACTGTATTCACTATATTAACTATATTCACTATATTCACTATATTAACTGTATTAACTGTATTCACTATATTCACTATATTCACTATATTAACTGTATTAACTATATTCACTATATTCACTATATTAACTGTATTCACTATATTAACTGTATTTGCGAATCATCAGATGTGTTGCATCATCATACAGTATCTCCCCATCTTGCTTTGGCATAATTTTTTTTTATTTTATCTAGATTTAACAGAGTGTCTGTCGGGCTCGATAGCGAGGTCAGGGAGCACAATGCATAGAGACGGTATGGATAAGTTTTGACAAGCCGTTGACAACAGCTATGTACCATGTTGACTGCTTGTCCTAGTCTCTCTCAGCTACTGTTGCCGTGGCAAAGTCAGTCGGAGTGTCGAAGTTAGAGAAGGGACAAGCTGTGTGACTGTTAGTGAGTCTCTGTGAAAGCTAGCTGATAATAGTATTAATAATAGCACATTCTAGTGTTTGTACTTCCTCAATCTCTCTCAACAAAGGCTGCCTGTTTTCCTCTCTTCTACTCCTCTGTTATTCTTTATCATTTAGATTATATACAGAATTCACTTGTTTTTCTGACTTCTTCCGTCTCACGCACAAGTGGCACATAAGGTTTGACTTGTTGGTGACTACTGAGAGCCGTTGGAAGCAGACCAACATCACAGATTGTAATATCAAACAGAGCCGCTCTGCTCAGCCTGGCACAGCTCTGCGGCTCTAGATCTGCCCGGAAAAGTACAGTGTCTTACTGAATCACTTTTATATTCTCCCCTCGTGCATTAACACTAGAACCGCTAAAGCAGTCAATTGGACTGCACATGAATAAAGGTTTTACTCTGCCATTTTTAAAGTCATGCCCCTCTCCGTACTTGACTTTTCCTAAATAGGTCTATATAACACACTGTCGTTGTTAGAATCTTAATAACACAAACATAACTGGAGTTATAACCAGTTTTAGGAGGGCATGTCATTTTTTTACGGTTTTCCACCATTGCCCCTCCTTCTCTAAAAAACATTATCAAATGGGTCGCAGGCAGGCTCAGCGTCAGGGACAGGCAGAGTGGTCAGACGGGCAGGTACAGGGTCAGGACAGGCAGAGTGGTCAGACAGGCGGGTACAGGGTCAGGATTGGCAAGGGTCAAAACCAGGAGGATGAGAAAAAGAGTGGCTGGGAAAGACAGGAGCTGACAGGAACAAACGCTGGTAAGCTTGACAAACAAGACGAACTGGCCCAGACAGACAGACAGAAAACACAGGTATAAATACCCAGAGGGTAAGTGGTGAAGAAGAGCGACACCTGGAGTGGGTGGAGACAAGGACAGGTGAAACAGATCTGGGCATGACAGTACCACCCCCTCTAGGGACGCCGCCTGGCATTCCACCTGGGCGGAAAACTGGTTGACTGGGGTGCCGGCGGTGAAAGTCGGCGATGAAGGCCGATTCCAAGATGTCTTTAGCGGGAACCCAGCACCTCTCCTCCGGGCCATAACCCTCCCAGTCAACCAGGTACTAGAAACCCCTGCCCCATGGTCGAACCCTCAGGAGGCATTGCACCGTGTACGCTGGCTGGCCATCAATGACACGGGGGGAGGGATGAGCCTAGAAACAGAAGTCAAGGGGCAGTCAGACATGGATTTGACTCAGAAGAGGTAGGAAAAATACAGAGGGTACGGGGCAAAGGAGGATGAACAGCAGAGGAGCTAATGTCTTGGAACGGGGGAAAGGTCTTGGCATCCGGGGGTGTAGCTGCGGCATTATAGTGACGTGCCAGCACCTCAGGCTTGACCTTCTTGGATACCAGTCGGTGCTGCTGAAGCGAAGTGGCCTGGGCCTTACTGAAACACTCCCAGATGTCCTGGTACTCTGCGGAGCTGGCAGAGAGGTCCGGGACAATTTCCAAGCCCCCAGGAAGACGTCCCGGGGAAGGCCGAGCTGACTTCAGGCAATGAGTGTGGCAGGACGGGCTCCAGCCCACGACGGCACCAGTAGCCCAGTCAATGGAGGGATTGTGTCACTGGAGCCAAGATAATCCCAATACCACAGGAACCTGTGGAGACTCAACCAGCAAGAAGTGGATCATCTCACTGTGGTTCCCTGACAATCGTAGGTTGACGGGGGTAGTCTGGTGGGTAACCCGGCCTCTAGAGCACCCGTCCAGTGCTCTAACACCCATGGGAATGGAGAGGGGTTGAGTGGGGATGCCAAGCTCGGACGCCAGGGTAACGTCCATGAGACTCACATCGGCCCCCGAGACTTGGACTGGTCGCCCCACAGCAGGGTAGCGTGGAGAGGGGGACGAGTAAGGGGAGAAGAACATTTATCTTTAATACCCACCCAAATGAGCTAGGTCTCTTGAAGGGACAGGTACAAAATGACCGACAGTACCGCAATACAGACAACTCTGGGTCTCAAGTCTGCATACGCATTCGGCTGGAGACAGACTAGCCCTGCCGAGCTGCATCAGCTCGGAAAGAGGTGAATCGGCAGTCTCCGGAGGCTCTTGGAGGGACTCGGGTAAGTGCGGATCCTCTTGGGGACGTAGAGGCTGGGGACTTCCAGAGTTCATCAGCTGCAAGGTGGGATCCCTGAGTGAGAGATTGGGACCGCAATCGGACCTCTTTCCCTCTTACGTTCCCGTAGGTGACCATTGATCTGGATGGTTAAAGCGATGAGTGAGTCAATATCCGTCGGTATGTTCTCAGGCTGCCAGCTCATCCTTTACCTTCTCCGATAATCCGTGCAGGAATGGGTCGAACAGTGCTTCCGGATTCCAGGTACCCTCCGCTGCTAGAGTGCGGAACTCCATCGCATAGTCTGCCACACTTAGGGATTCCTGCTGAACCTTACACTTAGGGAGTCCTGCTGAACCACAGATATGAAAACTTAGGACACTAAAGAGGCCTTTCTACTGACTCTGAAAAGCACCAAAAGAAAGATGCCCAGGGTCCCTGCTCATCTGCGTGAAGGTGTCTTAGGCATGCTGCAAGGAGACATGAGGACTGCAGATGTGACCAGGGCAATAAATTGCATTGTCCGTACTGTGAGACCCCGAAGACAGCGCTTCAGGGAGACAGGATGGACAGCTGATCGTCCTCGCAGTGTCAGACCACATGTAACAACACCTGCACAGGATCAGTACATGCGAACATCACACCTGCTGGACAGGTACAGGATGGCAACAACAACTGCCTGAGTTACACCAGGAACGCACAATCCCTCCATCAGTGCTCAGACTGTCCGCAATAGGCTGAGCGAGGCTGGACTAAGGGCTTCTAGGCCTGTTGTAAGGCAGGTCTACACCAGACATCACCGGCAACAACGGCGCCTATGGGCACAAACCCACCGTCACTGGACCAGACAGGACTGGCAAAAAGTGCTCTTCACTGACACTGTCTCACCAGGGGTGAGGAGGAGACGCAGTACAGTACTTAATGTAGCTGGTCGCCACACCAGATACTGACTGTTACTTTTGATTTTGACCCCCCTTTGTTCAGGGACACATTTTTCCATTTCTGTTAGTCACAAGTGTGTGGAACTTGTTCAGTTTATGTCTCAGTTGTTGAATCTTGTTATGTTCAAACAAATATTTACACATGTTAAGTTTGCTGAGTTTAGTTGCTATGTATCTAAATAGTAGTAAGTAGTTGCAAAGTTTCTAATTTGCTAAAATGCTGAAGTTATCCGTGATGAGATTCGAACTTGCCACCTATAGTTCCCCCACCCATCCACCCTGGCCAACCACCCTCCATTTGTTTTTGACGTAGCCCTTTCCTGCAGTCAATGACCAAAAGTCGGAATGATTGCTCATTAGCCTGAAGGGGGGTCCATCGAGGCCCAGTGGTTTGTGTGTTAAAAGGGCTTTGATTCCTTAGTTCAGTAAGGAGGCTGGTTGGTTTATCTATTCAGCCTGTATTACAACACAAATATTTCCCCTTTGTATTTGTACCTCACATGACGTCTGGCAAAGTGAGGAGAGAAAGAGGCCATTTGATATTTCTGTTTTATTTCTCCCCCTGAGTGGAGAGGGTTCATTCTGCAGAAGGTCTTAACCTCTGGCAAGTCTCAAGTGCTGGACTGGATGCATCCCAAATGGCACCCTATTCCCTATGTAGTCCACTACTTGCACTACTTTTTGTCAAAGCAGTGCACTACATAGTTAATAGGGTGCCATTTGGGACATAGTCCGGTGTTTATTTCATATGGCTGGTTATTACAGTGTGTAGACAGTGGGCGTGAGCTATGTGTTGAAGCAGACAGACAGGGAGACAGACGGTGGTGGTGGTTATATGGTCGGCTATCTGATTAACTCTGACATCACAGATCAGGGGCCACTGAACGCGGTGCAGACCACCTCTCAATAGACCAGACACACTACAGTAACCCTGCAGGCCTTGCTGGTGTATTAAACCCTCTCAGGTCACAAGAAAGCTATGCCGGACATGTTCAATGTATTATACCACAGTTAAAGACTGTCCAGGAAGCCGTATGAGACTTAAGAGACTTAAGCATGTGTCACAAGAAGCAATTTGGTCGCAATTTCTGTTGCAGATCCAAGTTGCCAGTGACATCATCTTTAGCAACTTTGCTGATACACAAAGAAATTCAAAGACAATTGAAATTGCATGCAACATCCAATCCTGTCAAACATCACAATGGTTTCATAAATAATTTGTTTATCCGAACGTTTGGCAATTGTAACAGCATCGATATAGATAGAATGCTGGCTGTACAATTTAGCTAGCTAGCCTAAATGTGCCAACCTTGTTTTTCCAAGTTAGTGACAAGCTAACCTAGCTAGCTAGTGCAGTTCATGATGGATAATTTCAGTTGAAACTGGACAAAGAAAGGTCTGGGTTCACTTTTAAATGTACATTTACTGATTGCCAGACCATGTACACAAACCATGACTAGGCATGGTGTCTAGAATTTGTATAATTTTACAGAGCTGCCAACTTTTGAAGATAGCTTAGAGTGAGATTTCCTATTTCTCATTGGCTCCACCCCTAGCCGGGAGGTCTGGGGGTACCCTACATTAAAAAAAAAAACTTGTTTTAAAGTTAATTTTGTGCAATTCTACATATTTTCACGTGGCTAAGGCCCATGACCAGGGTGGGATTTTAAGGACAGTGGAGGCTCATCACAGGTGGAAGGGGAGGACCATTTTCCTGCTTTTACACCTGCATTGCTTGCTGTTTGGGGTTTTAGGCTGGGTTTCTGTACAGCACTTTGAGATATCAGCTGATGTAAGAAGGGCTTTATAAATACATTTGATTTGATGATTCCTCAGTGAATTACATAAAAATAGTGAAAGTTAAAAAGAGTTATCCTTTTTCGGATAAAACTATAAAAAATATATTCACGTCACAAAATAATGTATTAAAACACTGTTTTGCTATGAAGGTCTACAGTAGCCTCAACAGCACTCTGTAGGGTAATATCATGGTGTAGCCAGAGGACAGCTAGTTTCTGTCCTCCTCTGGGTACATAGACTCCAATATAAAACCTAGGAGACTCATGGTTATCATCCTCTCCCATAGACTTACACAGTAATTATGACAACTTCCGGAGGGCGTCCTCCAACCTGTCACAGCTCTCGCAGCATGAACTGGCATGTTGTCCACCCGATCAAAGTATCAAATAATTCATATTTTGTAGTACTGAAAGCATAAGCTACAGCTAGCTAGCACTGCAGTGCATAAAATGTGGTGAGTAGTTGACTCAAAGATAGAAAAAGACAATAGCTTAACAGTTTTAAACACATTATTTCATTCAAAAATGATGGAGAAGCAAGAGAGAGAGAAAGAAAGAAAGAAAGAAAGAAAGAAAGAAAGAAAGAAAGAAAGAAAGAAAGAAAGAAAGAAAAAAGAAAGAGAGAGCTATCTATATATCTTGTATTTTTTTCCACTTTCATTTCCAATTACTTAGCTAGCGAATGCAGCTAGCTAGTTTAGCCTACTCAAACACCTGGCTCAAACAAAGATGGATGCTATGTTAGCTAGCTGGCTATGGCTATCATTTGTTTCCCCTTGCTCATCAACTTGGATAGAGTTAATGATATGTCATTGTTCTAAAGGCATTCTGCAGCATATGTTTTTGTTTCCCTTACAATGAATGTGATTAGTAATAGCATTATACTAAACAAAACAGGCCCATAACAACTTAAAGTAAAACGTAAATGAGAATGCTATCAACCCGCAAGGCGTGCGGTGAAATTATTAACATGAGTGCCAATGCTGATAAATGAGCATAACAAACTCATCATTACACTCATTGTTCAAAATTAAATCACCCTCCTTATCATTCAGGTAGGCCTAATTTAAATACGATTGTGAAGTAACGTGCACAATTAACGCCCATTCATCCATTTGTCATTCATTCTCTGAGGAGAGAGAGAGACGCGTCAGCGCCTGGCTGGGTACCAACATCCTACAGATCATTGTCTTGGTGGGTTAAGTTGGTAATAGGCGTGGAAAAAAACAGGTACAACGGCTCTAAACAGTTTTCTGTTTGTGATTTCAAAATTATGACAAATGAGCAGTGGAAAAGTCAGGGAAGGAGCAGGACATTGTTTTTTGGCCTATGGCAGTTCTAGTGTTAAAATAGTTTTGCAGATGAGACCAAATGAGAAAAAAGCTGGGCAGATGAGACCAAGTGAATAACCAAATTTCTCAGCAGGGTCATGGAGTTGTGAAATGGCTTGTTTAGTGGAACGCTTGCCTTTTAGCATCCCTGGAGAAAATGAGACTTTATGGGACTGCAACTCTGTCATCCAACTGCGCCTTTCTCTTGTTGATGTTTTTCCTCTCAGCACTACATATTAAATATGAAGTCATTGTTTTATTGCCCTTGTGATTGGAATGTTTCAGCACACACACACTTCCATACAATAAAATCAGCCAATAAATATTCAGATGGCTTTCGAAACGTTGACAGCATATTCAGCTTCACTGATCCCAAGGCTCTCTTCCTCTTTCTCTTCTAAAGAGAAACTAGCCAACCAACATGTTAAACATTAATCATGTTTACAGCACTGAGAGTTTTAGGGTAAAAACAATCAGCATGCATACAGATGCTATTCTCTCAGATAGACCTTTGATGCTACATAATCACGATGCTTCAGAGGATGATATCCAGAGAGAGAAAGTCCTCCTGTAATATGATTTTAAAGAGCTTCACAGCAGACTGACCATACATAAAGCAGGGTACAGTTGTAGGATTTTAATTTGATCACTCTTCGTTTTGCTGAGAATTTTCCTGCTCAGCAGGAAATGCAAACTTGTAGTGTATCCAAGGTTTAAAAAGGCTTCTAAAGTTTGTAATTTCCACATTAAAATGTCTGTCAAGTTCAGATCTGTCAAGTTCATTTGCAGGCTTGATCATCTTAAAGTCAGAGAATTTGCCTTCTAAATTGACTATTGCATCGCATTTGTGTGGTTGTTTGTGTCTAATTTCCATTTGGAGCTCATGTGTTTGCTTTACATTGGTTGTGACAGGCAGGCTTCCTTAGATGGATCAATCCATCTTAGCCATGTTTTTTTTCTCTAAGAACCTCAGTTAGTGGCTATCTGTAATGTTCTGTGTAATCACAATTTAACCCATTCCGATTTTGCAGTGATGGAGTGAAATGCTGAGGATCCTGAACAAGCATACTGTATTTATTTATGGGTCTGACTGTGTCGAGTCTGACGGGTTTGTGGGCAGATTTCCAGGCTACTGTAGCTAGCCAGCCAGACATGGATAACAGTCATTAAGTATCATTTAAGTTAGTCCAGTATTAAACAATGAGTTCAACAGTTAGACTAAGTGTAGTGGTGTTGAATGTGAGAGAGTGCTAGGGAGATTGTGTTGCTGATTGTTACCATTTAACAGATACAGTACAGTACATTAGTGTGAATGTCTACTTATTGTATTGCATTCCTCCCAGCCGCAGTCCAAAAGGCATGTAACCAGGGCCACTAGCATGCTTGACACAAATCACTTCACTATCAGTAGTGATGTTTTTCCTGGCCAACATCAGGTGTACATTTTTTTAATTATAGGTGCTACAAAATGAAAGTTGGCAAAACTATTCATATATTTATTTTAACGAAGAAAAACCTAAAAAGGTCCACAGATGGGGTCAACCAAGCTCTGACCAGCCTGCCCATGAGTAGTCTCTCTAGATGGATGGGTTGCTTCCCACAATGTACCAATCTTCCGGCATTTTGCTTCTGATGTCAGAGTTTCCGAGATTTCCGAGATGGAGAAACTTTTTTGGTTTCAGGTAGAATCGTTTTGAGTTCCATGCATAACCCTTTCCACAGACAGATCTACATGCAACAGATCTACAGATCTAAATGCAACAACAAATTATTTGTTAAAAAAAACGTATATTAATATGTTTTTTGAAAACTATAATGTATTTGCGAGTATGATTGCTATACTTTTCATTTATTGTTGATGCAGCTTGTTTGCCATTAGCCAATCAGCATTCTCAGCGAGTTTAAAGCATGTGAACTCGTTGTTCCCAGTTTACAAGTAGATTTATCCGAATTTCCAACTTGAATGCAGGCAGCATTAACCTGAAACTGCGATGTGAATTAAAGTTGAAGGCTCAGAAAACAACAATGATAAATACATAACTACAAGGCAGTAAATTAATAGACAATAGGAGTCCTATGA
Organism: Oncorhynchus mykiss; assembly: GCF_057628025.1. Classification (NCBI taxonomy): domain Eukaryota; kingdom Metazoa; phylum Chordata; class Actinopteri; order Salmoniformes; family Salmonidae; genus Oncorhynchus; species Oncorhynchus mykiss. The sequence goes on along the minus strand of NC_143025.1, from coordinate 79,674,260 downwards.
AACTCTATGGGGAGAAATGTGCTCTGGGAAAGTAGGCCATCTCCACCACACAGCTTAATCAAAATGTGACAAAGATAAAAGTGGTATGCAAATAATAGAATATATCTAATCTCATTATGTTTAGCCATACTAACTCTGAAGACTGATTATCTTAAAACAGGGAATGGAACTCAGCCTCCATGCCTTTATGGAGCTCGGCAATGGAAGCTAAATATTGACTTTGTCAACAGCCAAACAAAATGGTGGCGTGTGTGTTCTGTGGGTTTGCTGAAGCCACTCTCTCGTTCGGTTCTATAGTGAGTGAGTCTTAGTGTCAACACCTCGTTAGTGTTAATTAGATGACAAATAGAGAGAGAATGAACATCCAATATGAATACACTTGCTAATTGTTCTGAGTGACAAGAGGCGGAGGAGGCTGTGAGTTGTAACCAATGATTGTTTTATTGTCATCATGGAATTGTTTAACTGTTAACCAATCTTGTTCAGTCAGAAGCCACTTACAATATAATGAAGGTGTTTCATTGGTCTCATTCATAGTGCCACATATACACGTTGTGGATTCTGAAATTATGTCATCCCTAAACCCACCAAGGTCTCATATCAACAACACAATAATCAGCATTGCAGAGCCCAATGTACATGTCAATCTCAGAAAATTCGAGTCCTTCTAGAGAAGACCATGTCATGTGTAGCAGTAAATCTCACTCCCCTCAACTACTCCTGTATAAATCTGATAGCCTAACTAATCACAGCCCAGCGTGACATTTCCCCAGTACATGTTAGTGGTATTAGTCTTACAGCACCAGGCATATCCAGGGGCCTAGCATGGTGAGAGAGCCCTGTAAACCCATCTATTCCTGGGCACGAATAATGAGGTGTTAGGGCCCGCTGGCTGGGCTTGGCAGCACAGTTCCCCAACGCAAGGGTTATGGATAGCGCACAGGCACGCACAAATAAACACACACACATATACACACACAGCTCCACAGCTCCCGAATGGAAGGGACGGTTATGGATAGCCGAATTTAAGCCTGCCAGCAGGCAACCCCAGCAGCCAGCTTGCACCGTGGGCATTGATAGGACGATCAGTTAGCTCCAGATTCACATCAGCTAATCACCCGAGAGTTTGTTGGCCGGCGACACCCAATCTTCCAAGGGTTGCCAGATAGCTACACCATCCTCAGCAAGCTCGTCCTGGCTCCTTGCTGTCGGTAGCCAACCATAAAGGAAACTTCTGACTCGCTATAGCCAATCATCACAAGGCTAGCTGGGACTAGCCTAGTGTCAGAGAGCTGCTGCCTGGTTCCAGCCAATCTGGGATTTATCCTCCCATACAGATGCCCGATTAGGGATGTTTAGGGAAATCAAGCAGGCTCAACAGGGTTGCCATGCCACTGTGGCACCACAGATTAAGACCGGGGAGCACGATAGAGGAAAAGCACATTGTGGCTTAGTCAACTGTGTGTGTGTGTGTGTGTGTGTGTGTGTGTGTGTGTGTGTGTTTGTGTGTGTGTGTGTGTGTGTGTGTGTGTGTGTGTGTGTGTGTGTGTGTGTGTGTGTGTGTGTGTGTGTGTGTGTGTGTGTGTTTTATTTTATTTATTTCACCTTTATTTAACCAGGTAGGCTAGTTGAGAACAAGTTCTCAGTTGCAACTGCGACCTGGCCAAGATAAAGCAAAGCAGTGTGACACAGACAACAACACAGAGTTACACATGGAGTAAACGATAAACAAGCCAATAACACAATAAACAAATCAATGACACAGTAGAAAAAAGAAAGTCTATGTACAGTGTGTGCAAAAGGCATGAGGAGGTAGGCAATAAATAGAAGTGAATAGTTACAATTTAGAAGATTAACACTGGAGTGATAAATGAGCAGATGATGATGTGCAAGTAGAGATACTGGTGTGCAAAACAGCAGAAATGTAAATAAAATAAAAACAGTATGGGGATGAGGTAGATAGATTGGGTGGGCTATTTACAGATGGACTATGTACAGCTGCAGCGATCGGTTAGCTGCTCAGATAGTTGATGTTTAAAGTTGGTGAGGGAGATAAAAGTCTCCAACTTCAGCGATTTTTGCAATTCGTTCCAGTCACTGGCAGCAGAGAACTGGAAGGAAAGGCGGCCAAATGAGGTGTTGGCTTTGGGGATGATCAGTGAGATATACCTGCTGGAACGTGTGCTACGGGTGGGTGTTGCCATCGTGACCAGTGAACTGAGATAAGGCGGAGCTTTACCTAGCATAGATTTATAGATGACCTGGAGCCAGTGGGTCTGGCAACGAATATGTAGCGAGGGCCAACCGACTAGAGCATACAGGTCGCAGTGGTGGGTGGTATAAGGTGATTTGGTAACAAAATGGATGGCACTGTGATAGACTGCATCCAGTTTGCTGAGTTGAGTGTTGGAAGCTATTTTGTAGATGACATCGGCGAAGGCGAGGATCGGTTGGATAGTCAGTTTCACGAGGGTAAGTTTGGCGGCCTGAGTGAAGAAGGCTTTGTTGCTAAATAGAAAGCTGATTCTAGATTTGACTTTTTGATTGGAGATGTTTAATATGAGTCTGGAAAGAGAGTTTACAGTCTAGCCAGACACCTAGGTATGTATAGTTGTCCACATAGGTCGTAACCGTCCAGGGTGGTGATGCTAGTCGGGCTGGTGGGTGAGGGCAGCGAACAGTTGAAAAGCATGCCACGGAAGGAGTGTTGTATGGCATTTAAGCTCGTTTGGAGGTTAGTTAGCACAGTGTCCAAGGAAGGGCCAGAAGTATACAGAATGGTGTCGTCTGCGTAGAGGTGGATCAGGGAATCGCCCGCAGCAAGAGTGACATCATTGATACATACAGAGAAAAGAGTCGGCCCGAGAATTGAACCCTGTGGTACCCCCATAGAGACTGCCAGAGGTCTGGACAACATGCCCTCAGATTTGACACATTGAACTCTGTCTGCAAAGTAGTTGTTGAATCAGGCGAAGGAAGTCATTCGAAAAACCAAGGCTATTGAGTCTGCCTATAAGAATACGGTGATTGACAGAGTCGAAAGCCTTGGCCAGGTCGATGAAGACGCCTGCACAGTACTGTCTATTATAGATGGCGGTTATGACATCGTTTAGTACCTTGAGCGTGGCTGAGGTGCACCCGTCGGCTCGGCAGCCGGATTGCACAGCAGAGAAGGTACGGTGGGATTCGAAATAGTTAGTGATCTGTTTTTAACTTGGCTTTCGAAGACCTTAGATAGGCAGGGCAGGATAGATATAGGTCTGTAACAGTTTGGGTCTAGGGTGTCACCCCCTTTGAAGAGGGGGATGACCGCGGCAGCTTTCCAATCTTTAGGGATCTCAGACGATACGAAAGAGAGGTGAAACAGGCTGGTAATAGGGGTTGCAACAATGGCGGCGGATAGTTTTAGAAAGAGATGGTCCAGAGTGTCCTGCCCAGCTGATTTGTACAGGTCCAGGTTTTGCAGCTCTTTCAGAACATCTACTGTCTGGATTTGGGTGAACGAGAAGCTGAGGAGGCTTGGGCGAGTAGCTGCGGGGGAGGCGGAACTGGTGGCCGGGGTTGGAGTAGCCAGGAGGAAGGCATGGCCAGCCGTTGAGAAATGCTTATTGAAATGTTCGATTATAATGGATTTATCGGTGGTGACCGTGTTACCTAGCCTCAGTGCAGTGGGCAGCTGGGAGGAGGTGCTCTTGTTCTCCATGGACTTTACAGTGTCCCAAATCTTTTTGGAGTTTGAGCTACAGGATGCAAATTTCTGCTTCAAAAAGCTAGCCTTTGCTTTCCTAACTGACTGTGTGTATTGGTTCCTGCATGCTTATCTAAGATGGTGAGGAAATTACTTTTAAAGAATGACCAGACATCCTCGACTGACGGGATGAGGTCAATATCCTTCCAGGATACCCGGGCCAGGTCGATTAGAAAGGCCTGCTTGCAGAAGTGTTTTAGGGAGCGTTTGACAGTGATGAGGGGTGGTCGTTTGACCCATAGCAGATACAGGCAATGAGGCAGTAATCGCTGAGATTCTGATTGAAAACAGCAGAGGTGTATTTGGAGGGCAAGTTGGTCAGGATAATGTCTATGAGGGTGCCCATGTTAACGGATTTAGGGTAGTACCTGGTGGATTCCTTGATGATTTGTGTGAGATTGAGGGCATCTAGCGCAGATTGTAGGACTGCCGGGGTGTTAAGCATATCCCAGTTTAGGTCACCTAACAGAACGAACTCTGAAGCTAGATGGGGGAGATAAATTCACAAATAGTGTCTAGGGCATAGCTGGGAGCGGAGGGGGGTCGATAACAGTGAGAGACTTATTTCTGGAGAGGTTCATTTTTCAAATTAGAAGTTCAAACTGTTTGGGTATAGACCTGGAAAGTATGACAGAACTTTGCAGGCTATCTCTGCAGTAGATTGCAACTCCTCCCCATTTGGCAGTTCTATCTTGACGGACAATGTTGTAGCTGGGTATGGAAATCTCAGAATTGTTTGTGGCCTTCCTAAGCCAGGATTCAGACACGTCAAGGACATCAGGGTTGGCGGAATGTGCTAAAGCAGTGACTAAAACAACGTTAGGGAGAAGGCATGAAACCAAGGCTTTTTCGATCACAGAAGTCAACAAATGAGGGTGCCTGGGGACACGCAGGGCCTGGGTTTACCTCCACATCACCCGCGGAACAGAGGAGGAGTAGGATGAGGGTACGGCTAAAGGCTATCAAAACTGGTCGCCTAGAGCGTTGTGGACAAAGAATAAAAGGAGCAGATTTCTGGGCGTGGTAGAGTGGATTCAGGGCATAACGTGCAGTATGGTGGAGTGTGGGTACAGCGGAGGTAAGCCCAGGTACTGAGTGATGATAAGAGAGGTTGTATCTGTGGATTAGCTGGTTATAATGGGTGAGGTCACCGCATGTGTGGGAGGTGGGACAAAGGAGGTATCAGAGGAATAATGAGTGGAACTAGGGGCTCCTCAGTAAACTAAAACAATGATAACTAACCTAAACAACAGTATACAAGGCATATTGACATATGAGAGAGACATACAGCGAGGCATAAAGTAATCACAGGTGTTGATTTGGAAAGCTAACTAAGACAACAACAGCTAATCAGCTAAAACAACAACAGGTAAAATGGCGATGACTGGGCAGAGAGGGTCGGTTAACTACACACAGAGCCTGATTTTGCTGCTGGGGCCGAAAGATAAACAAAATAAATAAATAAACAAAACTAAAATAGAATGGAGTACCGTGATTAATGGACAGTCCAGCGGGCATCAGCTATGTAGCCAAGTGATCATAGGGTCCAGTGGACAGCAATATATGGAACAGGGAAGCCGCGGAGTAGTCGCTACGACGCTATCATGCGGGCAACGCAGCGTTTAAAGTTAGTAGCCTGGGGCTAGTAGAAGCGTATGCTCCGACGGCCGACAGAGGCCGGTTGAAGGCACAGTGAATGGAGTATTCGTCGGAAGACCTGACGTGGTGGTGCGGCGGGGCGCCATGTCGACTAAGGATCCAAGCCAGATGGCGAAAGAGGTGTGTATGTGTGTGTGTGTGTGTGTGTGTGTGTGTCTTTATATGTGTGTGATGTCTAGTTTATAGATGTGTCAGCAGGCTCTGAACAGCCATATATAGTACCCTAGTAAAACAAGCATTCCTAATAATCACTACCCTGAGATTGTAGGCACTGTTAAATCAAATGGCCTAGCCTTAACAGCAATATATACTTACCACCCTGGACTCGTAGAGATCTACACTTGTATTCCTCTCATAATGGGGACGTAAGCTTGTATCGATCTAAGGAATAGTGAAATCCAATGTGGCACCGATGCAGTATACAATGTTAACAACGCCTCTATAGTACCGTTTTAATGGTGCCATAACAGATAACCTAGATCTTTTTATGTGAATATTCATGTGAAACAGATTGACTGAGCACCCATTTATCACATAATAAATCAAATAAAGAACTAAAGTGTCATAAAGGAACAAAGAAAAACCTTCAAGGAGAAAGGTTGATTGTCTCTGAAAATGTCAATTTGTTATGACCAGCAAGGAAACCATTGTTTGGTGCTTTTGACTGTGGTCATGGTGTTGAAATGGTGCATTTTAGTTCTGCACAATAAGCCAGCTGTAATAGTGACATTCGCTCAGTGCAAACAGAAATTGAACGTTTCTGAAGTGTGTATTCATACTTGAAAGATTGCAATACGCGTGGGCATTTGTGTGTCTGTGCGTGCACGCATGTCTGTGGCATCGTGATCAAACAAGTCTACTTTCTGCTGGATGCAGACTACTTCCAGTGCCCCTACCTCTGTTTCTCTCTCTTCTCTGTTGAGGCCTAGTTGTCCCCCCTGCCCTCGCAACTCTAGATGAACTGGCTTTGAGGTGAGTGGAGCCAGGGCCTGCAGTGGGGGTAGTGGAAGAGGAGTGAGGCCTTTGTGGAGGGATAGAGCTTGAACCATCAGTAGAGACAGCATTAGAGACAGCAGTGTGGGTTGTGGATCTGGCCGGGGAGGGTGACGATCTTGACCGGAGGGGGCGCTTACTGGGGGATGGTTTGCTCCCAAACATTATCCTCTTCTCTGTTGGCAATGCAATAAAGGTATATAAAGGGACCAATATTTTTGTGAGATACACATCATTAAAGTTGACTAATTTTACAAAACTACATAACTGTAATGTACTGTGCAATATGTGACCCACCACCTGTATTCGGTCCTATGTAGCAAATTTGGAAATCGTGTTGTTTTTTACATTGGATAAAAGTAGAGACTCGGAGCTAAAAACTGGTATATCATACATTGCAGGTGAGAAACAATGGGAAAGTAATTCTACTTTGAACATTGATAAACTTGTAACCCCGCTTTTGAGTAAATGTCCCTTGAATTTTTGGTGCACATACTGGAGAGCACTTCTTTGTCTACACCCATTCAGCATCGTTCACACCCTCTTAAACTTTAGCCCCACCCAGCTCTTAACTTCTTGACGCTACCCATCCCTTAATTCTTGCGACTAGCAATCCCGGATCCGGGAGCGTAATCATAGCCTCAAACTAATTAGCATAACGCAGCGGACATAAATACCCCTAGAAACTTTTCCTATTCATGAAAATCGCAAATTAAATATATTCAAACACAAGCTTAGCCTTTTGTTAATCACACTGTCATCTCAGATTTTCAAAATATTCATTACAGCCAACGCTAGACAAGCATTTGTGTAAGTTTATCATGGCATAATGCTATGCTAGGCTCTGCTGGCAGCAGGCAACATTTTCACGAAAATAAGAAAAGCAACCAAATTAAATAATTTACCTTTGAAGAACTTCGGATGTTTTCACTCAGGAGACTCAGGAGATAGCAAATGTTCCTTTTTTCCAAAAATATTATTTTTGTAGGCAAAATAGCTCTCGTTTGTTCATCATGCTTGGCTGAGAAATCGACCAGAAAATGCTACCACTACAACGCAGAACTTTTTTCCAAATTAGCTCCATAATATCGACAGAAACACGGCAAACGTTGTTTAGGATCAATCCTCAAGGTGTTTTTAACTAGCTAGCTAAACAATGAACTGGCATAGTCTAAACTCATATTGATACCAACACAAATGGTATCAACACAAATGGATTTTCATAGGTGCAGTATAGCTAACAATACGCAGTAACTTGCAATGAAAACTATTCTCTAACAAAATTTGAAACTTATAATATCTGAAAATTCGTATACATGGATGAACTTTCACAGTAGACTGGAACCATTTAATTCCGTTTTGTTTGTACCTACATTTTGTTTGGTCAGCGTTGTGTCAAGTCTCTCTAGTTCATACTGACCGTGGCGTGTGCAGAAAGTAGCCCATCACAACTTTTTCCAACTGATCTTTCAATAGCGTCTGCTAAATTCAGGGCATTACTATTGTTGAGAAAATTAGCAAAACGTTTGTAGTTCTCGATGGCTAACGTTATAATTCACAAAAAAGCAGCAGTAGAAAGGATTATCAAAACATACTGAGCAGCTCATGTTACAGACAGAAGCATGCTACATGGCAGAAGGATCCAAACGCATTTCCCGGCATGTCCAGCCCATCCACTACCTCAGCCTGTCATGGCTACCGGGTAGGTTCCTGTTTTTTTCCATGGCTAAACCAACTAGGTTCTTCATTTATCCATTTTTTTTTGGTATTTACAGCTGGAATTACAGGTTTGTTATTAAGGCAAGTTCATTAATGAAACTTCCCAAAATGGCCAAAAATGCATTTTGATAATTAAAAAAATAAGTTCAAGTGAAGTAGTGACATGCGACATACACCTAACTTCCGGCAACATGCACATACTAAAAGATAACACTCAGCCTAAACGTTGTTACTAATTCCCTGCTTGTGACTATTAGCACACCATCTCACAGCACTCTCTCAGAGACAATCTATGTTAATGTATGACTCCTTCATAGCAAGCCAGGTGGATTGTAACCTGGCCCTTCACAACTGGCCAGGTGAGAGAGGTGAGGTCATTATAATGAATACGTTTATTTGTGCACTGTCTGGAGTGTGCCTCACATAGAGGTGTGAAACACACCCACAATGCAAACAGTGGGACGGACACATAAGAGACATAGGAGCAATGGCCACAAGAGTTTGATGGCCTCCCAGTCAGGTTGTAGGCAGAAATCTGTTGGTGGGTTGGCCTGCAGAAATGTGGATGGGCCAAATTGCTGCAATGTAAAAACCAATATACTAGCCTATACAATGTAGACAGTGGGACACAGGTAGCCTACCTTTAGAGACAAAGTAACAATGGCCATGAGAATTTAGTGGCCTCTCCAAAGTTACAACATGATCAACCTGAGTAAAATTTTGAGTCTCATAGCAAAATGTCTGGAAACTTTTTATTTGCATTTTTTATTTTTATAAAATATGTTTCATTATGGGATATTGTGTGTAGATTGCTGAGGATTTTTTGTACATTAATCCATTTAATAACAAGGCTATAACATAGAAAAATGTGGAACAAGTCAAGGGACCTGAATACTTTCCGAAGTCACTGTAGGTACAATATGTAACCACTTTGGAATGAAATACAGGATATAGGCTACACAGGACAGGACCACACTACACTGTAAATACTAAACAAAAAGAAGTAGACCACAACTTTATAAAAAAAATACTAAATACATATAGTGAACTATAGAAAGCTATACAAAATAATACAACGGAATCCAATCCTTCTAGAAAACATAATTTTCTGCACGAGTCATCTTGGTCCAGGTCGCTTCCAGCATCTGTGTCTGACTCAATAAGAATTTGTTGTGATTCCTGGCTTTTGTCATTTCTTAGGTAGTTTTTCACTTTCTTTTTACATCCTTGATAAGCCATTTTTATGCCAAAGCAATGAAAGAATCCATTCAAAATACTATGCTCTGTGTGTTCTGAGTGCATCCTTTCACAATGTCGGTAGCATAACCAAAAATAGCTACTTAAGTTCTACAAGTCCCACCAAGGTCATCTGATATGACTGTAAAGCTTATCTTATTGGCTACATGACTGTCCATCTTTCGTTTTACCCACTCCCCAATGTAACGTTATACTGTACCACAGGTCGAAAGATAAAAACACCACACTTTTTGTGCGCAAAGCTATAGTCAATTGGTGGAAATTTGATGTTCTAATTCAGCCATACATTATCGGAGAAAATTGACAATAGGCTGCTTTTGTTCATATGAACCTAATGATTCATTTGACACCCCATGTAGCACTATCTCAAACACAGACCAAATTGAAGCTAACCTTGATTTGTTTTTTTAATGAAAACAACGTTTATATCATTTTAGCTTCTCCACACTAACATGTCTTGAAATAGGCTTGTGGGTGTTACCTGCCCATTTGTGGCCGTATGCCCATATATGTTACTAAGTCGCACCAAGGAATGTATGGTACGGCTGGAAAGCCAAACTCCACAGCATTCAGGAGACACCCTGTATTCATGGGGTAACGGTTACCGTTCTCATGTCAGATGACATTGAATAAAGCATTTACATGTAAGTGCTTCAGACAAATCAGGTCTGAAATTTAACCGTGGACATTTTAGAAGCCTTTTTAAACATTGAATACACTACAAGTTTGCAAATTAAGATCCTACATCTGTAGATACAGTACATAGATAAATCAATACTGATGTAAGGATGCAGTCCATACAGACAGGTTATTTACAATAACAGGAGTGCTTTTGAGCGCATTAACAGGTGTGGAAGATGCCTGCTGGTGACTTCTGCTGATGCACGGTGATCAGCTTAAGTCAGGCCAGGTTTACTTGATGACAGTGATGTAGTAGTGTATGAATGTGCTGAACAGCTAACCCAGTGCTGTGTCATTCACATGAGTCAGTGTATTTCTGCTGTTACCGTGTATGCACACACGCAAGCAAATTCCAATAATGCAAGGTGTACAAAATAGCAAATACAAAAGAGATTACCCTTGCACTGTTAGACGCTCCCAGACTTTTAATGTAACAGTGTTTCATTCAAACAGTGGATCAAATGTGTTTTTCCCCTTATTGTTTATTTATGTTGTTCATCTAAAATGAGACTACATCAGGTGTTGTTTTAGAATACATACAAGCTTGAAACCTTGACACCTGAATCATGGTGTTATTGCTGTGCTCTTCTATGATGTCACTGAACACTGTTATCATCTTTCCCCCGAAATAACAATCTCTAGTTGTGACATCAACAGACAACTTCCACAGTGGTGGTCCTGTTTCCTGGGCCTGGCAGCTTCCACAGTGGTGGTCCTGTTTCCTGGGCCTGGCTGCTTCCACAGTGGTGGTCCTGTTTCCTGGGCCTGGTTGCTTCCACAGTGGTGGTCCTGTTTCCTGGGCCTGGCTGCTTCCACAGTGGTGGTCATGTTTCCTGGGCCTGGCTGCTTCCACAGTGGTCCTGTGTCCTGGGCCTGGCTGCTTCCACAGAGGTGGTCCTGGTTCTTAGGCCTGGCTGCCTCCTGACAATGGCTCTGGGTGGGATAACAGATACAAAGAGAAACTAGGCATTGTATACTGATATTGTTTCTGTGTGCACAGGATCGCTCTCTCGCTCTGAGACACACACACACGATAAGAAGCCCAGCAGGGCCAGGAAGCTAGCACAACATGGTTAATAGCCTTGAGGGGCTGGTCTGAAGACACTAAGCTCAGCATCAACAAGCCCCAGCTGTTTGGACTTTTTTCACATTCATTGGTTTGTCAAATGTAAAGTCTTTGTCCCTGCCAAGAACCCCCTCTGTCTCTCTCTGTGCCTCTCTGTCTCTGCTAGGCCAGGGCCATGGTGACAGGCCTGCTTTAGCAAAATCTCATTTAATCACTCCATTGTGTATGGATAAAGCTGTCTCTGTCTCCCCTCAGTGGGATAGGTACAGGGAGGGCCAGGCTATCTGTTTGATGGGACCCCTGCTCCTCCTACTCCTCCGGCTCCTCCTGTTCCTCCTGCTCATCCTGTTCCTCCAATCCCCCTGTTGCTCCTACTCATCCTGCTCATCCTTATCCTAATTTTCCTTCTGTTCCTCCTACTACTCTCGCTCTACCAGTTCCTACCATTCTTGCTCCTCCTGTTCCTCCTTCTAGTCCTACTCCACCTGTCCCTCCTACTCCTCCTGTTCCTCCTACCCCTACTCCTCCTTCTCCACCTGTTCCTTCTGCTCATCCTTTTCCTCCTTTTTCTGCTGTTCCTCCTAATAGTCCTGCTCCTCCTGTTCCTATTACACTTGCTCTACCTGTTCCTACTACTCTTGCTCCTTCTGTTCCTCCTTCTACTCCTGCTCCTCCTGTTGCTCCTGTTCCTCCTGATCCTCCTACTCATAATTTTCCCCCTTTTCCTCCTTCTACTCCTGTTCCTCCTGTTCCTCCTACTCCACCCGTCCCTCCTGCTCCTACTCCTCCTGTCCCTCCTACTTCTTCTGTTCCCCCTGTTCCTGCTACTCCTTCTGTTCCCCCTGCTCCCAGCCCTCTTCCATTTATAGCACCACACCACAGGGGAGAGTGTGTGTGTGTGTGTACGCGTGCGTGTGTGTGTGCACTTGTGCGTGTGAGGGAATTCTGATACAACATCCTGAGAGAAACACAGCTTACCCTAAATACTAGAGCAGTTAGCCTCATTGTGACTGCTACTCCATATACCCTACAGTACATAGGTTACTGTACAAAGTTAGTCTACAATACGTAGGTTACTGTACATAGTTAGTCTACCCTACATAGGTTACTGTACATAGTTAGTTACTGTACCCTACATAGGTTACTGTACATAGTTAGTTTGTTAGTCTTCCCTACATACACTATATTTACAAAAGTATGTGGACACCCCTTCAAATTAGTGGATTCGGCTATTTCATCCACACCCCTTGCTGACAGGTGTATAAAATCAATCACACATCCATGCAACCTCCATAGACATACATTGGCATTAGAATGGCCTTACTGAAGAACTCAGTGACTTTCAGCGTGGCACCGTCATAGGATGACACCTTTCCAACAAGTCAGTTTGTCAAATTTCTGAGCAAAGCTGCCCCGGTCAACTGTAAGTGTTGTTATTGAGACGTGGAAACATCTAGGCGCAACAACGGCTCAGCCATGAAGTGGTAGGCCACACAAGCTCACAGAACGGAACTGCTGAGTGCTGAAGTGCGTAGCGCAAGGCTGGGCAACTCCAGTCCTCGGGGGCCTGATTGGTGTCACACTTTTACCCCAACCCCAGCTAACACACCCGACTCCAATAATCAACTAATCATGATCTTCAGTTAAAAATGCAATTAGTTTACATCAGTTTGCTAAGGATGGGGGAAAAGTGTGACAATAATCAGGCCCCCGAGGACTGGAATTGCCCAGGCCTGGCATAGCGGGTAAAAATAGTCTGTCCTCGGTTACAACACTCACTACCAAGTTCCAAACTTCCTCTGGGAGCAACGTCAGCACAATAACTGGTTGTCGCAAGCTTCATGAAATATGGTTTCCATCGCCGAGCAGCCACACACAAGCCTAAGATCACCATGTGCAATGCCAAGCGTCGGCTGGAGTGGTGTAATGCTCGCCGCCATTGGACTCTGGAGCATTGAAAAGGCGTTCTCTGGAGTGATGAATCACGCTTCACCATCTAGCAGTCCGACGGACGAATCTGGGTTTGGCAGATGCCAGGAGAGCCAACTGTAAAGGGCTCTCCAGAGGGTGGTGTGGTCTGCACAATGCATCACCGGGAGCAAAATACCTGCCCTCCAGGACAGCTACAGCACCCAATGTCTCAGGAAGGCCAAAAAGATCATCAAGGACAACAACCACCTGAGGCACTGCCTGTTCACCCTGCTACCATCCAGAAGGCAAGGTCAGTACAGGTGCATCAAAGCCGGGACCGAGAGACTGAAAAACAGCTTCTATCTCAAGGCCATCACTAACACACCCTTACCACCTGGGGACTGCCCATCAGGAAGTCTAGGATCCAGTTGCAGAGGGAGGTGTTTAGCCCCAGGGACCTTAGCTTAGTGATGAGCTTTGTGGGCACTTTGGTCTTGAACGCTGAGCTGTAGTCAATGAATAGCAAAATAGTGTTCCTTTTGTCTAGGTGGGAAAGGGCAGTGTTGAGTGCAATAAAGATTGCATCATATGTGGATCTGTTGGGGCGGTATGCAAATTGGAGTGGGTCTAGGGTTTCTGGGATAATGGTGTCGATGTGAGCCATGACCACTCTTTCAAAGCACTTCATGGCTATAGACGTGAGTGCTATGGGTCGGTAGTCATTTAGGCAGGTTACCTTAGTGTTCTTGGGCACAGGGACTATGGTGGTCTGCTTCAAACAGGTTGGTATTACAGACTCAATCAGGGACAGGTTGAAAATGTCAGTGAAGACACTTGCCGGTTGGTCAGTGCAAGCTCGGAGTACACATCCTGGTAATCCCTCTGCCTCTGCGGCCTTGTGAATGTTGACTTGTTTAAAGGTCTTACTCACATCAGCTACAGAGAGTGTGATCACACAGTCTTCCGGAACAGCTGGTGCTCTCATGCATGTTTCAGTGTTACTTGCCTCGAAGCGAGTGTAGAAGTAATTTAACTTGTCTGGTAGGCTCGTGTCACTGGGCAGCTCGTGGCTGTGCTTCCCTTTGTAGTCTGTAATAGTTTGCAAGCCCTGCCACATCCGGCGAGCGTCGGCGCCGGTGCAGTACAATTCAGTCTTAGCCCTGTATTGATGCTTTGCCTGTTTTATGGTTCGTGATTTTTCCTGCATTATAGTCCCCGGCCACTAGGAGCGGCGCCTCTGAATGAGCGTTTTCTTGTTTTCTTATGGCCGTATACAGCTCATTGAGTGCGGTCTTAGTGCCAGCTTCAGTCTGCGGTGGTATATAGACAGCTACTAAAAATATCGATGTAAACTCTCTTGGTAGATAGTGTGGTCTACAGCTTGTCATGAGATACTCTACCACAGGTGAGCAAAACCTCAAGACTTCCTTAGATTTCGGGCTCCAGCTGTTGTTTACACATATAAATAGGCCGCCTCCCTTTGTCTTACCAGAGGCAGCTGTTCTATACTGTCGAAAAATCTTAAAACCCGCCAGCTGTATGTTAATCATGTCGTCGTTCAGCCACGACTCAGTGAAACATAAGATATTACAGTTTTTAATATCCCGTTGGTTGGATATACGTGCTCGTAGTTCGTCTATTTTATTGTTGATTGATTGTACGTTGGCTAATAGGACCCATGGTAAAGGTATATTACCCACTCGGTGACGGATACTTACAAGGCAACCCGGATCGTCGTCCACGATATCTCCGTCTTTTCTTCCTGCGAACGATGGGAATGAGAGCCTTGTAGGGTGTCTGGAGTAAATCCTTCCCATCCGAGTCGTTGAAGAAGAAGAATTCCTCCAGTGAGTAATCGCTGCCCTGATATTAAGAAGCTATTTTCGGTCATAAGACACTGTGGCAGAAACATTACGCACAAAATAAGTTACAAATAACAACCACAAAAAAAACATACACAATAGAACAATTGGTTACTGGAACTTAAAAAGGCTGCCATCTCCTTCTGTGCTATTACTTCAGTCTACCCATTACTTTAGTCTACCCACATACTGTATCTAGTTAGTCTACCCACATACTGTATCTAGTTAGTCTACCCACATACTCTATATAGTTAATTATTCTAAACACATACTGTGTATAGTTGGTCTACCCACATACTGTATCTAGTTAGTCTACCCACATACTGTATCTAGTTAGTCTACTCACATACTGTATCTCGTTAGTCTACCCACATATTGTATCTAGTTAGTCCGCCCACATACTGTATCTAGTTAGTCTACGCACATACTGTATCTAGTTAGTCTACCCACATACTGTATCTAGTTATTCTATCTACATACTGTATATATCTAGTTAGTCTACCTACATACTGTATCTATCTAGTTAGTCCACCCACATACCGTATCTAGTTAGTTAGTCTACTCGCATACTGCATATAGTTAGTTATTCTACTCACATACTGCATCTAGTTAGTCTACTGACATACTGTATCTAGTTAGTCTACTCACATACTGTATCTAGTTAGTCTACCCACATACTGTATCCAGTTATTCTATCTACATACTGCATATATCTCGTTAGAATAACTAGATACAGTATGTTGGTAGACTAACTAGATATATGCAGTATGTAGATAGAATAACTGCACACAGTATGTGGGTAGACTAACTAGACTATCTAGAATAACTAGATACAGTATGTGAGTAGACTAACTAGATACAGTATGTGAGTAGACTAACTAGATACAGTATGTGGGTAGACTAACTAGATAGATACAGTATGTGGGTAGACTATCTAGTTAGTCTACTTACATACTGTATCTAGTTATTCTACCTGTGAGGATAAATCATTACGTGTGTTTTTCCAGTTTTCCTCTCCCAACTCTGTACTCATCTCAGGACTGATAGCATGTTATAGAATAACTGGCTTATTGGAGTAAATTGCATTAGCACCATGTTGCCTGGCGCCCCAGGGTCTTCTCCTAAGCCTTTTGTTTTAAGTGGCAACCATGTGTGAAGCGTTTCTCTACTCAGCCAGGGCTTTCAATCCTCTGGAATACACTGCTGGCAGATTCATCTCCTAATGGAGAGACCCACTGCAGGCTCTGTCCATGTGGATGACTTGTTAGCATTTCCTGTTAGCATCAATCTCAGTGTTATTTAATAAATCTATGTAGCAGTTAGTGAGCTAAATTCTGTTTAAGGGCATTACGCTAACTAGCTGAGTAGAAGAAGACAGTGAGGGAACAGTCACAGTGGTGCAGTAAGAGGAGGGTGTGTGGTTAACGTCTAGCAGGCTAGCGTCTAGCGGATTAGCGTTTAGCAGACTCGCTTAGTCTCATTAGTGTGTTGTGAGACCGAAGCGATCTAGGGCCCAATGTGAATCTCTGCTTTAGGTTGTCTACTGAGTATTCTAGAGCAGGAAACCACACTGATGCTGTAAAAGGAACTGTATTTTCCTGTCTGATTATAACCGATTATAACCGATTATAACCAATTTGAGGTTGTTCACTACTCATGGCCTGGCACTGAAGCTTCTTTTACCCAGATCTGGGCCCAGCTAACCTTCCACATCCTAAACAACCATTCGAGGGAGAAACACATACTGACCTATGATCAGCCTCTAGCGGTCAAATTCATCCGACCCCATCCTTCACGGCACAGTGGGCCAAGCGTGCATCCCCAGGCTCCCATACTAAAGCCCAGACATGGGCTTTTGACCTGATCTGCTCTGCTTTGGTCTCTCTCTCATACATATATATATATATATATATGTATATATATATATATATATATATATATATATGTGTGTGTGTGTGTGTGTGTGTGTATGTGTGTATATTTTTCTCTACACGGGGGTGAACCATGGGCAGCATCATTCTTCATCACCATCAACATGCCCGGCTGAGCGTAAGGAAGAGAGAGAAAAACAACACACACCTGTGCTGTAATCACATGAGGATGGACAGCTACGAGCAAGCTCTGTAGAGTAGTAGAGTTACAACTGGATGAGTTAGATCTACTGCAGAGAGGGACAATTAGCTGTAAAGCAGTGGAGGCTCCTCAGATGAGGAGGGGAGGACTATCCTCCTCAGTGAATTTCAGAAAAAGAAAAATAGTGAAACAAATTGTTTTATATTTTTTAGATGAAACTATACTAGATATGATAACGTCATCAACACACTGTTGTGCAATGAAGATGTGCCACAGCCCCAGTAGCACTCTGTTGGGTAGCACCATGGTGTAGCCAGAGAACAGCTAGCTTCTGTCCTCCTCTGGGTACATTGACTTCAATAGAAAACCAAGGAGGGCTCATGGTTCTCACCCCCTTCCATAGACTTATACAGTAATTTGGCAAATCTGACCATAATTCCATCCTCCTGATTCCTGATTACAAGCAAAAATGAAAGCAGGAAGTACCAGTGACTAGATCAATAAAAAAGTGGTCAGATGAAGCAGATGCTAAACTACAGGACTGTTTTGCTAGCACAGACTGGAATATGTTCTGGGATTCCTCCAATGGCATTGAGGAGTACAGCACATCTGACCGTATGTACATACCCCAACCAGAAGCCATGGATTACAGGCAGCATCCGCACTGAGCTAAAGGCTAGAGCTGCCACTTTCAAGGAGCGGGACTCTAACCCTGGTATGGCAACTGCTTAGCCTCTGACCGCAAGGCACTAGAGAGGGTAGTGCGAACGGCCCAGTACATCACTGGGGCCAAGCTTCCCGCTATCCAGGACCTCTATACCAGGCCGTGGGAGAGGAAGGCCCTAAAAATGTTCAAAGACTCCAGCCACCCTAATCATAGACTGTTCTCTCTGCTACTGCATTTCAAGCAGTACCGGAGCGCCAAGTCTAGATCCAAGAGGCTTCTAAACAGCTTCTACTCCCAAGCCATAAGACTCCTGAACATCTAGTCAAATGGCTACCAAGACTATTTGCATCCCACACCACTGCCACTCTCTGTTGTCATCTATGCATAGTCACTTTTAATTAACTCTACCTACATGTACATACTACCTCAACTAACCGGTGCCACCTCACATTGACTCTGTACCGGCACCGGCCTGTATATATTGTTATTTTTTTACTGCTGCTCTTTAATTACTTGTTACTTTTATCTCTTATTCATGTCTGTATTTTTTGAAACTGCACTGTTGGTTAGGGGCTCTTTAGTAAGCATTTCACTGTAAGGTCTACACCAGTTGTATTCGGCACAAGTGACAAATACAATTTGATTTGATTTAATTATGACAGCATGAACTGACATGTTGTTCACCCAATCAAAGTATCAGAGAATGAGTCTAGTTCTGAAAGCATAACTTACAGCTAGCTAGCACTGCAGTGCATAAACTGTGGTGAGTAGTTGACTCAAAAAGAGAGAAAGACAATTTAACAGTTTTGAACAAATTAATTTCTTCCAAAATTAAGGAGAGAGAGACAGAAAGAGATACTAGATATAGTATTACTTAGCTAGCATGGAATGTAGCTAGGTCATTTAGCCTACTCAAAACACCCTGCTCAAACAGAGAGGGATGCTATGTTAGCTAGCTGGCCATGGCTATCCAACACTGGAGCTCTTCCAAATCAAGGTAAGGTTTTGGTTTTATTAATTTATTGCTACCGGGGCCCACAAGTGTAACTGCTTAACTACTTGCTGCTGACTGTACACTGTACTGTAGGATTGTAGCGAGTTTACTAAAGTGTTAGTTCTAGTAGATGTGTTGACTATGACATGAAAACAATGTAGACTGTGTGTATCCGTTAGCAGTCATGATATGAAGGTTTGGCTTGGGAAAGTTTTTTTCTGAACATCTAGTCAAATGGCTACCAAGACTATTTGCATCCCACACCACTGCCACTCTCTGTTGTCATCTATGCATAGTCACTTTTAAGTGACGGGCAGAAATCAATGGGGGAAGTGTGTGTGTGTGTGTGTGTGTGTGTGTGTGTTAGGAAAAGGGGATACCTAGTCAGTTGCACAACTCTAGTGTGTGTGTGTGTCTCAGCACTACTCTCCTGACTCTGTTAAAACTGATACCCTGTCTCTGTGAGCTCATGCAGATGGCGTCTGGATCGATTCAGATTTACCCAGGTTTGTCAAATTAAAGAGAGAGAAGGGATACAGATACACAGTACAATGTTATCCAAAAAGCTGAGGAGAAGTACATAGAAATAAATAAAATATCTCTTCTCTCAACTCTTCACGCAGTTTTTTACTCAAAATATTCACAAAATGTTAATTCCCCAGTTATACGTTATAGGATTTCCAATGTGAATTGTGTGAATTAATTTGGACGTTGCAGCTTTGACTTTCTTCTTGTAATGATTGAGATGTACTAACTGTTCTGTTTGTCCTCTACAGCGCCCCCTACGGTCCGCATTGTCCACTCGGGCCACGCCTGTAACGTTGAGGAGGAGCGCCACGCGGAGAGGGTGTACACAATCCGGGAGGGAGAGACCCTTGAACTCACCTGTCTTGTCACAGGACACCCACGGCCACAGGTCAGTCAACCTGCCAATCACTCAGTTTAGCCAATCAGGACGCTGACGTTTCACTTCACCCACCAATCACTCTGTTGAGCCAATCAGAACTCTTACTGTACTCACCAATTACTCTCTTTCTGAACACTTTGATACCCAGGTCAGAAGATATCCAGTCCTCTTAGACTTTACAATTGCATGTTTTGAGCACAATAGTACGATCATTAGTAGAGGCATCAATGGGTCTTTCTCTAAATAAAGGGGCAAACTTGTGAAATCAGGATCAAATTTTCTAAATGGTTTGATATACTGTACAGTACATTCGGAAAGTATTCAGACCCCTTGACCTTTTCCACATTTTGTTACGTTACAGCTAGGGACATTTTTTACATTTTTGACTGATACTTATATCCAATATTTTCCTTGCCAAAAAAAATGATACTGATACCGATAATCATTATTTTTAATTTTAGCGGCCTTTTAAGCATGCTAGTACAGTTATATAGTTGAAACACACACACACACACTGACCAAAAAGTTATTTTGTTGGCATTTACTTATGTCCCCATTACCAGTAAAACATAATCAAAACCTATTTATTTCACTTACTTGCTGTGCTGTTTCATTGTTAATTTGTTCAGTTGTTTCATTCTCAACCAGGATTTCATCATACATGACAAGCAGTGAAGTTTCAACTCTGTCTGTCCGTGGCCTCTCTTCCTCGGAGCGCACTGTCACTGTGTCCGTTTCCATCTTGTCCAGCTGTGTCTAACATTTCACGTAAACCCTGTTTCTTGTCTGCATCGAAGTAGCGGTCCTTGTACCTAGCATCGACCATGGTGGCGACACAGTATTGGCTCAGAGAGAATGCCACCAAATTGCTTGTTCACAGCCTCTAGTAAAGTACTTCTCCAAGTTAACCCGGTCTGTGTTGGCATTTTTGTTGATCAGGCGTTTCAATAACATGACAGGGTATCACTTCTGCTGCAGACACAGTTGAGCTTATTTCTCCAGTCAGTTGTTTGAATGGAGCCAGGGGTGTTCATGTTTCCAAGTTTCAAACATGTTCTCAAATGCCATTGAAATGGCAGCAGCGGTATGAGAACGAGCACATTCTTGAGCATGCAATACGGCTTTCCTCAGTACGAAATCCTCGTCGACACACTGTGAAATCCTCGTCGACTCACAATGCTCATGGGGCTGACATCGCTGTACCAAATGTCAGTCGTGAAGCTAATAGCAGTGACGCCCATAGCAAGTAGCTCATGAATGTGAGTTTCAATACTGTGTAACTCCGGTAGGGCAACATCTGAAAAATAGTGCCTACTTGGTAGAGTGTACCGGTGCTCTACCAGTTGGCGAAAGCCAACATAATCCACCACAGAGAACGGTTAATTGTCAAGGGCAATGAAATCCATTATTAATTACACTTTCAAATGACTGCTCGACTTGTTGACTGCTCGTTCCACACAGCAGACATTGTGGGCTAGGTTAGGAATACTGTGTTGCACGTGTAGCGCTATATTTTTCGTGGCATCATTACATCATCTATCTAACCTATATCGGTATGCACGTAAGCTTTGATATCGGTTTTGCACATTGGCGTTAAACTAGACATCGGGCTGATGTTGGCAATTTTAGCTAATATCGTCCGATTATGATATGCTTACCGATATATCGTGCATCCCTAGTTACCAGCCTCATTCTAAAATGGATGAATTCATTTTTTTTCTTCTCATTATTCTACACACAATACCCCATAATAACAAACAAAGTTTAAACAAAGTGAAATTTGTGCAAATGTATAAAAAAATAAAAATATTATGTTTACATACAGTGCATTGCGAAAGTATTCGGCCCCCTTGAACTTTGCGACCTTTTGCCACATTTCAGGCTTCAAACATAAAGATATAAAACTGTATTTTTTGGTGAAGAATCAACAACAAGTGGGACACAATCGTGAAGTGGAACGACATTTATTGGATATTTCAAACTTTTTTAACAAATCAAAAACTGAAAAATTGGGTGTGCAAAAATACTCAGCCCCTTTACTTTCAGTGCAGCAAACTCTCTCCAGAAGTTCAGTGAGGATCTCTGAATGATCCAATGTTGACCTAAATGACTAATGATGATAAATACAATCCACCTGTATGTAATCAAGTCTCCGTATAAATGCACCTGCACTGTGATAGTCTCAGAGGTCCGTTAAAAGCGCAGAGAGCATCATGAAGAACAAGGAACACACCAGGCAGGTCCGAGATACTGTTGTGAAGAAGTTTAAAGCCGGATTTGGATACAAAAAGATTTCCCAAGCTTTAAACATCCCAAGGAGCACTGTGCAAGCGATAATATTGAAATGGAAGGAGTATCAGACCACTGCAAATCTACCAAAACCTGGCCGTCCCTCTAAACTTTCAGCTCATACAAGGAGAAGACTCATCAGAGATGCAGCCAAGAGGCCCATGATCACTTTGGATGAACTGCAGAGATCTACAGCTGAGGTGGGAGACTTTGTCCATAGGAACACAATCAGTCGTATATTGCACAAATCTGGCCTTTATGGAAGAGTGGCAAGAAGAAAGCCATTTCTTAAAGATATCCATAAAAAGTGTCGTTTAAAGTTTGCCACAAGCCACCTGGGAGACACACCAAACATGTGGAAGAAGGTGCTCTGGTCAGATGAAACCAAAATTGAACTTTTTGGCAACAATGCAAGATGTTATGTTTGGCGTAAAAGCAACACAGCTCATCACCCTGAACACACCATCCTCACTGTCAAACATGGTGGTGGCAGCATCATGGTTTGGGCCTGCTTTTCTTCAGCAGGGACAGGGAAGATGGTTAAAATTGATGGGAAGATGGATGGAGCCAAATACAGGACCATTCTGGAAGAAAACCTGATGGAGTCTGCAAAAGACCTGAGTCTGGGACGGATATTTGTCTTCCAACAAGACAATGATCCAAAACATAAAGCAAAATCTACAATGGAATGGTTCAAAAATAAACATATCCAGGTGTTAGATAGGCCAAGTCAAAGTCCAGACCTGAATCCAATCGAGAATCTGTGGAAAGAACTGAAAACTGCTGTCCACAAATGCTCTCCATCCAACCTCACTGAGCTCGAGCTGTTTTGCAAGGAGGAATGGGAAAAAAATGTCAGTCTCTCGATGTGCAAATCTGATAGAAACATACCCCAAGCGACTTACAGCTGTAATCGCAGCAAAAGGTGGCGCTACAAAGTATTAACTTAAGGGGGCTGAATAATTTTGCACGCACTATTTTTCAGTTTTTGATTTGTTAAAAAAGTTTGAAATATCCAATAAATGTCGTTCCACTTCATGATTGTGTCCCACTTGTTGTTGATTCTTCACAAAAAAATACAGTTTTATATCTTTATGTTTGAAGCCTGAAATGTGGCAAAAGGTCGCAAAGTTCAAGGGGGCCGAATACTTTCGCAAGGCACTGTAAGTATTCAGCCCCTTCACTCGGTACTTTTTTGAAACACCTTTGGCAGCAATTACAGCCTCGAGTCTTCTTGAGTATGACTCTACAAGCATAGCACACCTGTATTTGGGGGGGGGGTTTGTCCTATTATTCTATGCAGATCCTCTGAAGCTCTGTCAGGTTCGATGGGGAGCGTCACTGCACAGCAATTTTCAGGTTTCTCCAGAGATGTTGGATCGGGTTCAGCTCTGGGCTCTGCCTGGGGAACTCAATGACATTCAGAGACTTGTCCCAAAGCCTCTCCTGCGTTTTCTTGGCTGTGGGATTAGGGTCATTGTCCTGTTAGAAGGTGATCCATCCCCCCTGTATGAGGTCGTGAGCGCTTTGGAGCAGGTTTTCATCAAGTATCTCTCTGTAGTTTGCTCCGTTCATCTTTCCTTTGGACCTGACTGGTCTCCCAGTCCCTGCTGCTGAAAAACATCCCCACAGCATGATGCTGCCACAACCATGCTTCACCGTAGGGATGGTGCCAGGTTTCCTCCAGATGTGACGCTTGGCATTCAGGCCAAAGAGTTCAATGTTGGCTTCATCAGACCAGAGAATCTTGTTTCTCATGGTCTGAGAGTCCTTTAGGTGCCTTTTACTGAGGAGTGACTTCCGCCTGGCCTCTCTACCATAAAAGCCTGATTGGTGGAGTGCTGCAGTGATGGGAGAACCTTCCAGAAGGATAACCATCTCCACAGAAGAACTCTGGAGCGATGTCAGAGTGACCATCGTGTTCTTGGTCACCTCCCTAACCAAGGCCATTCTCCACCGATTGCTAAGTTTGACCAGTTGGCCAGCTCTAGGAAGAGTCTTGGTGGTGCTTTTTCCATTTAAGAATGATGGAACCCACTGTCTTCTTGGACTTTCAATGCTGCAGAAATATTTTGGTACCCTTCCCCAGATCTGTGCCTCGACACAATCCTGTCTCTGAGCTCTACGGACAATTCCTTCAACCTCATGGCTTGGATTTTGCTCTGACAAGCACTGTCAACTGTGGTACCTTATACAGTTGCTTGCGAAAGTATTCACCCACCTTGGCATTTTTCCTATTTTGTTGCCTTACAACCTGGAATTAAAATAGATTTTTGGGGGGTTTGTATCATTTGATTTGCACATGCCTACCACTTTGAAGATGCAAAATATTTTTGTTGTGAAACAAACAAGAATAAGACAAAAAAACAGAACTTGAGTGCCCATAACTATTCACCCCCCCAAAGTTAATACTTTGTAGAGCTACCTTTTGTAGCAATTGCAGCTGCAAATCTCTTGGGTTATGTCTCTATAAGCTTGGCACATCTAAATACTGGGATTTTTGCCCATTCTTCAAGGCACAACTGCTCCAGCTCCTTCAAGTTGGATGGGTTCCCCTGGTGTACAGCAATCTTTAAGTCAAACCACAGATTCTCAATTGGATTGAGGTCTGGGCTTTGACTAGGCCATTCCAAGACATTTAAATATTTCCCTTTAAACCACTTGTTGTTGCTTTAGCAGTATGCTTAGGGTCATTGTTCAGCTGGAAGGTTGAACCTCTGTCCCCGTCTCAAATCTCTGGAAGACTGAAACAGGTTTCCCTCAAGAATTGCCTTGTATTTAGTGCCATCCATCATTCCTTCAATTCTGACCAGTTTCCCAGGCCCTGCCAATGAAAAACATCCCCACAGCATGATGCTGCCACCACCATGCTTGGGGTGATGAGAGGTGTTGGAATTGCGCCAGACATAGCGTTTTGATGATGACAAAAAGCTCAAATTTAGTCTCCTTTGACCAGAGTACCTTCTTCCATATGTTTGGAGAGTCTTCCACATGCCTTTTGGCGAACACCAAAATGTGTTTGCTTATTTTTATCTTTAAGCAGTGGCTTTTTTCTGGCCACTCTTCCGTAAACCCGGCAGGGGCGGCAGGTAGCCTAGTTGTTAGAGCGTTGGACTAGTAACCGAAAGGTTGCAAGTTTGAATCCCTGAGATGACAAGGTAAAATCTGTCTTTCTGCCCCTGAACAAGACAGTTAACCTGCTGTTTCTAGGTCATCATTGAAAATAAGAATGTGTTCTTTTCTGGCTTGCCTTGTTAAATAAAGGTAAAATAAAAAAAATAAGTACCCAACTCTGTGGAGTGTACGGCTTAAAGTGGTCCTATGGACAGATACTCCAATCCCGCCTTGGAGCTTTGCAGCTCATTCAGGGTTATCTTTAGTCTCTTTGTTGCCTTTCTGATTAATTCCCCCCTTGTCTGGTCTGTGAGTTTTTGTGGGCGGCCGCCCTCCCTTGACAGGTTTGTTGCAGGTTTGTTGTGGTGCCATATTCTTTCCAATTTTTAATAATGTATTTAATTGTGCTCCGTGGGATGTTCAAAGGTTCAGATATTTTTTACAACCCAACCCTGATCAGTACTTCTCCACACCTTTGTCCCTGAGCTGTTTGGAGAGCTCAGTGGTCTTCCTGGTGCCGCTTGCTTGGTGGTGGCGCTCACTTAGTGGTGTTGGAGACTCTGGGGCCTTTCAGAACAGGTGTATATATACTGAGATCATGTGACACTTAGATTGCACACAGGTGGACTTTATTTAACTAATTATGTGACTTCTGAAGGTAATTGGTTGCACCAGATCTTATTTAGGGGTTTTAGGGGTGAACACATATGCACACACCACTTTTATTTTTTTTATATATATATTTTTTAAACAAGTTAT
Organism: Oncorhynchus mykiss; assembly: GCF_057628025.1. Classification (NCBI taxonomy): domain Eukaryota; kingdom Metazoa; phylum Chordata; class Actinopteri; order Salmoniformes; family Salmonidae; genus Oncorhynchus; species Oncorhynchus mykiss. Next base: position 79,648,561 of record NC_143025.1, on the reverse strand, counting down.
TTTTAAAATGTCACTTCACCAATTTGGACTATTTTGTGTTTATCCATTAAATGAAATCCAAATAAAAATCTATTTAAATTACAGGTTGTAATGCAACAAAATAGGAAAAACGCCAAGGGAGGGTGAATACTGCCTTTCCAAATCATGTGCAATCAATTGAATTTACCACAGGTGGACTCCAATCAAATTGTAGAAACATCTCAAGGATGATCAATGGAAACAGGATGCACCAGAGCTCAATTTCAAGTCTCATAACAAAGAGTCTGAATACCTAGCTAAAATTACAAAAAACATGTTTTCACTCTGTTGTTATGGGGTATTGTTTGTAGATTTATGAGGGAAAAAATATTTAATAGATTTTAGAATAAGGCTGCAACATAACAAATTGTGAAAAAAGTCAAGGGGTCTGAATACTTTCCGAATGCACTGTACATTAGAGTATGATTTTTTGCAACTTCACATGTGTAGTTACAGGAATAAAAGTCTCTAAATAGGCATAATGACACCATAACTCCACCTAGCAACAACAAAACATTTACATGTCATTGAAAATGTCACATGAAAATTGGACACCGCATATTTCTTTGTTATGCCTAGTATTCAGGTCTGTTTGTGCTTTAGCCAACTTTATATCATTTATAGCCATGCTAAACATTCCTGAAGAATGGAATAGATAAACAACTAGCTGTCAAATACTTGCTTCCTCTGTCTTTTTTTCCTCCACTCCTTGCCTCTCTTTGAAAGTGCATTGGATCCCGAGGGGAAAAGCCTTCACTCCTCTACCCCAATGTGCTTTGAGAGGAAGGTGAGGAATGGAGGAAACTAGGGGATAATCTCAATTCCAATTCCTTGAATCCTCATATTCTCGCCTCTTTCTCAAAACCCATTGGATCAGACCAATGGGGTAGAGGAGACGAATCAGGGAAATGCAATTGAGATTTTCCCAAGGACAGAGGAAGCAAGTGTTTGACAGCTATTAACATTTTTAGACAGTACAAGAGTGAGTGAGTGAGTGAGTGAGTGAGTGAGTGAGTGAGTGAGTGAGTGAGTGAGTGAGTGAGTGAGTGAGTGAGTGAGTGACTGAGTGAGTGAGTGAGTGAGAGTGGTTAATGAATGAGTGAGTGACTGAGCTACCATAATACCCATGGCCTGTCCAGAAACAACCCCTAGCCCCAACCCTCCAAAGTCTAGCCCAGGGACGTCAAACATAAGACCCCCTCACCTGGCACGTGAGGGGGTCCAATCCGGCCCGTAGGTGGTTTGAGTATATTGAAATATTGACCAATTCAATATACTTTCAAATAACTAAAGCCAAATTTAAACTGTACATACATGATAATGGACCTACATTCATAGAGTTTCTTGACTGTGTCAACTCTCTAATAATCACCAAAAGGAAAGCTAAACAGTCAGTTAGCATCAAAAATTCAAAAATCGATGGTTAGGGTAGGGCTGTGGCGGTCATGAAATGTCAGCCGGTGATTGTCAAGCATATAACTGCCGGTCTCGCGGTAATTGACCGTTAATTAACATAAGGACGTTTAGCTTATCCTGGATTCCACACATAGCCCACAAGCCACTGATGCAGAACTTTGGAACATCTACATTTTAAAAAGTCTAATAAATCCATGTAATATAGCCTACACCATCACAATAAATCCATTATTTATTTTAGACAGGTCTAAAGAAACATGATATGAAGAAAATGTAGTTTTAAGAAGAACAGAATAGCATATACTCTTAGTTGTCCTTATGAGGCTATTCTGTGTTGAGCGGTTAACAAAGAAACTGGTCCTCCTATAAGCTTCTTTTAGATTTTTTATGCAACTTTAGTTGTGATACAAGCATTGGGCTATATGTTTGGATTTTTTGTACATTCTAGGGCTGCATGATGCGACTTTTTTCAAATAATCAGAGTCCCATGAGGCATGAGCTTTGATTTGTTTCATGTGCAAGCTGCACACACTTCATCAGTCTTTCATTCACAATTTGACAAGCACTTGATAATGTTCTCACCAGGCCTCAAATTTCCCGGCAACATCCCCCTTGTGTGGCCGCAATGCAACTAAAAAAAATCCATGCCTATTGCGGCCAAATTGGCCGTTGTGCCCTTGGGCTGAATATAATAATTATAATTCCTTTCTCCCAGCTGCCATGCTGTGAAGCACCTCTCACTCACATGGCTCTGTCAGATATCTACATTCTTATTAGCCAATTCCTGTCACGTGATTGGGTCCTTCTCACAGACATTTCAGCTAAGAAGTAGGCTACAAGTGAATGAAGACAGACACGTCAGGGATGCAACTGCGCGCAACCCTCTTACCAAATTCTAAGGTGCATATTGAAGATGTTAGAACTGTCCAAATTTAGTCTACTTTTATCAGCCAACAAGATGAGTGGACCTAACAATCAGCAAAATCACTAGCCTATGTCAATCTACCATCCCCCATAGTGCAAAAGTTTATCAATTCTATTGGTCAACTTGTCCTTCTGTGAAAACCATGACAAGAAACAGAAACAATAACTCCTGGGGAAGGAACCAAAGGGTGTGACAGATATAGAGAAGGTAATCAGGAAGGTGATGAAGTCCAGGTGAGTCTGATGAGGCACAGGTGCACATAACGATGGTGACAGGTGTGCGTAATAATGAGCAGGCTGTTGATCTAGAGCGCTGGAGACGAAGTGTACGTGACAGTACCCCCTTTCTGACATGCGGCTCCAGCCGCAGGACACCGACCAAAGGGATGATCCCGGGGACCAGGAGTGGACCGGTCGCCTCTACTGAGGCGCGGGAACCTGACGAGTCGGCTGAGGTGCGGGAACCTGACGAGCCGGCTGAGGCATGGAAGCCTGACGAGCTAGCTGAGGCATCCTCGATAGACTCGGCAACAGGCCAACCGAGTCTTGTGAACCTGACGTTATGGCTGAGGCATGGAAGTCTGATGAACCGGCTGATGCATGCTCGGTTCTCCGGCAGCGGCACCCGGACCCGACGTCACCTATTAACACGCCTTTGGTGAGGCGTTATTCTGTAACGTGTACCGTGGAAGTCGGGAAGCAAGTAGAGGGAGTGAATAATTTAATAAATAAACTAACACAGACAAAACAAGTAACATGAGCAGCGTACAGACACAAAACAGAAACAATAACGCCTGGAGAAGGAACCAAAGGGAGTGACAGATATAGGGAAGGTAATCAGAAAGGTGATGAAGTCCAGGTGAGTATGATGAAGCGCTGGGGCGCGTAACGATGGTGACAGGTGTGTGTAATAATGAGCAGCATGGTGACCTAGAGCGCCGGAGAGGGAGTTTGTGACAAGAACACTTTTCCCGTGGTTCATTTTCATGCCAACCAGGTACTCCTGTACTCAATGTGCTTAATATTAGAAAGGTTTATAAATAAATATACAGTTGAAATCGGAAGTTTACATACACTTAGGTTGGAGTCATTAAAACTTGTTTTTCAACCACTTTACGCATTTCTTGTTAACAAACTATGGTTTTGGTAAGTCGGTTAGGACATTTACTTTGTGCATGACAGGACCACGTAGCCGTCATACCGCTCAGGAAGGAGATGCATTCTGTCTCCTAGAGATGAATGTACTTTGGTGCGAAAAGTGAAAATCAATCCCAGAACAACAGCAAAGGACCTTGTGAAGATGCTGGAGGAAACAGGTATAAAAGTATCTATAGTATAAAAAAAAGTAAGAAAGTATCACAGTAAAGCGAGTCCTACATCGACATATCCTGAAAGCCGTTCAGCAAGGAAGACGTCACTGCTCCAAAACCGCCATAAAAAAGCCAGACTACGGTTTGCAACTGCACATGGGGACAAAGATCATACTTTTTGGAGAAATGTCCTCTGGTCTGATGAAACAAAAATATAACTGTTTGGCCATAAATACCATTGTTTTGTTTGGAGGAAAAAGGGGGAGGCTTGCAAGCCGAAGAACACCATCCCAACCGTGAAGCACGGGTGTGGCAGCATCATGTTGTAGGGGTGCTTTGCAGCTGGAGGGACTGGTGCACTTCACAAAATAGACGGCATCATGAAGTAGGAAAATTATGTGGATACAGTATATTGAAGCAACATCTCAAGACATCAGTCTTGAAGTTAAAGCTTGGTCGCAAATGGGTCTTCCAAATTGACAATGACCCCAAGCATACTTCCAAAGTTGTGGCAAAATGGCTTAAGGACAACAAAGTCAAGGTTTTGGAGTGGCCATCACAAAGCCCTGACCTCAATCCTATAGAAAAGTTGTGGATAGAACCGAAAAAGGTTGTGCGAGCAAGGAGGCCTACAAACATGACTCAGTAACTCCAGCTCTATCAGGAGGAATGGGCCAAAATTCACCCAACTTATTTGTGGAAGGCTTCCCGAAACGTTTGACCCAAGTTAAACTATTTAAAGGCAATGCAACCAAATTCGAATTGAGTGTATGTAAACTTATGACCACTGGGAATGTGATGAAAGAAATCAAATATTAAATAAATCATTCTCTCTACTATTTATTCTGACATTTCATATTCTTAAAATAAAGTGGTGATCCTAACTGACCTATGACAGGGAATGTTTACTAGGATTAAATGTCAGGAATTGAGAAAAACTGAGTTTAAATGTATTTGGCTAAGGTGTATGTAAACTCCTGACTTCAAGTGTAGTAGGCCTAGTCTACAGAAAGCTGATGGGATACTGCCCTTTTTAATAGAGGCCATCAAAACTCTGTTTTCTCACACAATTGCATAGCCTATATACATTTTGCTCACAGGCTCTCATGAAGTGTTTGATTTGAGAGTGATTAGAGGGACAATAGAGGGCTGAGTACCAGGCAGTTAGCAAGTTCAGTAGGCTACTAATGACCATCAGCAGTATCAGAGTTTGGAGAAGCCTAATAACTGTGACTAAATGGTCACATGGAATTTGACCCGTGTCATGAATCAAATCAAATCAAATCAAATTTATTTATATAGCCCTTCGTACATCAGCTGATATCTCAAAGTGCTGTACAGAAACCCAGCCTAAAACCCCAAACAGCAAGCAATGCAGGTGTAGAAGCACGGTGGCTAGGAAAAACTCCCTAGAAAGGCCAAAACCTAGGAAGAAACCTAGAGAGGAACCAGGCTATGTGGTGTGGCCAGTCCTCTTCTGGCTGTGCCGGGTGGAGATTATAACAGAACATGGCCAAGATGTTCAAATGTTCATAAATGACCAGCATGGTCGAATAATAATAAGGCAGAACAGTTGAAACTGGAGCAGCAGCACGGTCAGGTGGACTGGGGACAGCAAGGAGTCATCATGTCAGGTAGTCCATGACTCGTGACTGCCAATGTGGCGGTAATACGGTCATCATAACAGCCCTAGGATGGATGTGGGACTATTCCCCCCCCCCCCCCCCAATTTTGACGATGAGGAAATAGAACACATTTTCAGTGCGGCCCTCCGGACCTCATGAAGACGGAATGCTGGCCCCGGGGCAAAATTAGGTTGACATCCCTGGTCTAGACACTTGTGGAGATCTGAGAAGAATTGATGTTGGTGACATGGTGAGAGCTCCACCTTACCCTCTGATAGGCTTGGTGGAATTTTGGCCGTATTGCTTACACCTGTCCAATCCTCTCAGATATCAAAACGTGTATAGAGGGTAGGATCTAAGTCAAGGGTTGTTTCAGGACAGGAACCCACAACACTTTGGGTATGTGGTGAACCTTCAGCACAACACTTGAGGCAGGGTTGGATGTTTCAATCCATTGCTGGACACACACAGATTTGCACAGATGTAAGCTGGACACCCTATCAGGCTGGTCAGGCAGTTCTGGGTATCTGGAGACCTGCTGTAAACCGTAAACAGAAATATAAACATTTCTACTGTTCTATCCAGCACAGCTTCATTCCAGCTTCATTCCAGCTAGTTAGATGTGCAACCACTGACTAACTATAGCTAGGGGCTTATCTCTAGTCTAGCAATAGATACTGCTGTATGGTATCATTGAATAATAAAGCAATAAGGCCAGAGGGGGTATGTTTTATGGCCAATATACCACGGCTAAGGGCTGTGCTGGATACAGCCCTTAGCCATGGCATATTGGCCATATATCACAAACCCCTGAGGTGCCTTATTGCTATTTTAAACTGGTTAACAAAGTAATTAGAGCAGTAAAAATACATGTTTTGTCATACCCGTGGTGTACGGTCTGATAAACCATGGCTGTCAGCCAATCAGCATTCAGGGTTCAAACCACCCAGTTTATAATATTTTTTATGCCATGTCATTGTTGAATACTCCTTTCTGATTGGCTTAAAGGGCATTCCAGAGCATGCATTATTACCTTATAACACACAGTATATTTGCACGGTAGAATTCAATGGCTATAGTTTATTTTCACGCGTTTTGTTTGAACTGCTTTTGAAAACAAAAGTCTATTTGAAAACAGTATTGGTATTGTTGATTTCAATTTATTTTCATAATAGCAAGCTAGGCCTGATGGTTTGTCTAGCTAAACTAGCAAGTCTGTTTGTTTGGTTACAACAGCAACTACTTTAGCTACAGTATCAAGTAAACGTGCTAGCTACTTCAGGAGTGGCAAATGTGTTAAATTATAGCCATGGTATTAAATGGATAATCAGCTCGGGGCTCCATGCGTTCTCTGGAAAATAATGCAACTCCGTGGAAGGTCAGTTTCACTCCGGTAACTGATTGTGGAACACACCTTCCACATTGTTCATTATTTTCCATAGAGCTCATAGCCCCTCTTTGATTATCCCTTACATATGCTTAGCTAGGTCTGGGCTGTATTAGATTCTGTATCAGCACCACAGAGATCTCACTCCACACGTCTCCCCACTGAACCGGCTTATAAATGTAATCCCCCAATTATTGCTGCTCCGTATTGTACTGTGCACCTGCATATTCATAATTAAAAGCTGGCAGATCTAATGAGAATTGTGAAGACAAAACAGAAACCACATCTGCCTAGTCAACATCACAAGGCAAGTAAATAAATTAATAAATAAAGACAGGAAACATGTTGATGTGTGTTGTGAATGCAGGAGGAGGGAGCAGAGTGGGTCCTCAGCATCTTAACAAGGATCTTTTCATCCATGCTCTGCGTTTAATTAAGCTCTGGGATTCCAACCAATTAAAGTGTTGAGCCCCCAGGGCAAAGTACTTTTGATTGGTTCTTGACAGTTTCAATCAAATGCTTATTCCCACCCACGATGAGTCTTCAAGGGGATAGTTCAGATGATATTATATTACAGAACATTCGGACATAAATTGATGTAGAACAGACATTATTCTCTATCATGTAAAACAGAACATCCTGTCAGCTCTGCAACGGTGCGGCTAAGACTTGACAATAATGTATTACCTTTTTCTGGTAAGTAGTACATGTGTCCAACATTGTATCCAATTTGCTCGATTAGACAAATTAAATGGGACTCAGAAATATCTAGGGACGGGATTGTCCGCCATTTACATTAATTAATATTTAATTCCCCTTTGATCGATATATTTAGCATTCATTTGTACACGTCCTGTCCTGTTGATTCAGATGCAGAGAAGGCTATTGATTTTTTAATTCCCATTGAAAAGGTGAGGGCCACTTAAATTAGTGAAACACTCCGACTCGCGATTCATCTTCTGCTCTCATCCGTAGTGACAACTTGTTATTTCCCCTGCCTTGACTTCTATCCTCTATCCTGTTCATTAAAATGTGTGATAAAAGTGAGAGAGAGAGAGAGAGGAGGGAGAGCGATAGAGAAGGATAACGACAGAGAGGGAGAGAGAGAAAGATGGGGAGAGAGAGAGAGGAGGGAGAGCGATAGAGAAGGATAACGACAGAGAGGGAGAGAGAGAAAGATGGGGAGAGAGAGAGAGAGATCAAAGGGCTACATGGCAATAGCAGGAGTCAGGATTTCCTTTGAAAGTGAGTCCTTATGAGCCCCAGTCAGATCCCATGGCAGGGGAGGAACAGGGCCGTCACTCTGGGCTTAGAGATGGAGCAGCCTGGGTCTCAGGTGGTTCTGGGGTGGTAGAGGGGGGTACGAAGGGTTATGGGGGGTTGTAGGGACTAAAGAGTAGATAGGAAGAAGAGGGGGTTATTTGGGGGTAGTTGGTGCTGGTGTGCTAGTCCTGAGGCTGTTGGGAAAACATAAGGTGTGTCCGCTCTTATCAAGTATAGAGTTGTAAGTGAATAATAACCCTTCATCTTTTCATTTGAATTAAATCTTCCAAGCGAGTTCATAGTCTTAGCCTCTGCATGTTTTTTCCTCCTTTTTTCCTCTTTTCAAAGTTTGTTTGTTCTACTGCATGCTAATTTGACTTAACTCTTTCCTCCCCCAAGAGAGGAGCAAGGTTACAGTATATAGAAAAGAAAGAGAAGAAAGATAACGTTTTGATTAGGAGGAAGGGGAACACTTCAATGGTGCATGGGTGGGATTGAAAACAAAACAAAGAATGTCTACTATCTGAAAGGAAAGTATTCTTATATTCTTCTTAAAGTTGGCAGTGTTATAAAAAGCAACTTAGTTAACACACATACAATATAAATGCATATGTGGAGTTGAACCCACAACTTTGGTGTTGCTACCAATATCCACCAAGCCACTGATCCATATTAACCTCACATGACATTGGAGTCATTGTCATTGTGAAGTTAATCTCTATAAAGTCATGTCACAATCCCTGTACTATTTATCATTTGCATACACCTAAAGACATCCCCATTACACGACATGTGCTGGGCACAAATAAATGTCTATTCCACGTTTATACAACAAATTTTATTGAAATGATGTGGAAACAACATTGATTCAACATGTGTGTGCCCAGTGGGCTTGTCCTTCTCCCTAAGTAAGAACAAGCAGCTCCCTTGGTAGTACCCTGACTGAGACGTGTGAGAGACAGTTATAGCACCAGCGCCGCACAAAGTGAGCAAGCCAACTGTGACCTAAACAGAGCCATTGTTACCAATTTTACCAGCATTTCATTATTTTCAGGTCTATAAACATGCAACGCTCTTTAAATGACCCACATCCCCCTCAGACCCCCCACTGATGGAGACTGTGGCTCTCGTCCAACCAGATGTCCACTTTCTCACAGCGTGAGGTTCTCCATCCCGCGTCCGCCCCCCGCATCAGGAAAATAGAGACAGTCTAATAATAAAATCCTACACACACACACACACACTAAAAGGAATGTTAGATTGGAAGATTAATAGAACATTCTCCTTGGTGACATTCTGTTCCATACAGCATGTTGGCTTTTATTATGAAGAGGGCACAACATGGCTACGTCCCAAACAGCACCCTATTCACTTTCTAGTGCACTACTTTTGACCAGGGCCAATTGGGCCCTGGGACCCTGCACTATGTAGGGAATCACGTTTATTTGGGACGCAGACATGCGCTTTACTGGCTCTCACACGTACAGAAGCTTTCATTCTTACATTCACATATTATGCACTAAGTAGGTGAACAGTGATAATGCAGAAGAACAATGTGTATCTGTTCATAGAGGATCAACCCTCTGAGCATCAGTTGCAAGGCCTTGCCCTTTATAAGGTCTTGCTATTAGAAACGAAGCCTGGAAGTAGCCAATGTACTCCAAAGAGATGCAATTATAAGCCTATTCATTACAAGCAACATTCAATTCGGCAGCAATGTACATTTGGCCAACTACTCACTGAATTCTTCCACTGCTCTATCGTTCGCTACATCTCAGTCTGAATCTTCCATCATTGAAAGTCGTTTGTGGTGACGTCGTTTGTGGTGAAAGTCATCAGTGATTGGATCGTCTCTAACCAATCAGAGTATCAAAGCTAATTATGTACTTTAAAAAAACGCTGTACTAGTTCACCCACGTGTATTCTGGCTCTGGCCCTGCCCATTAATTTCTGGGACCAATCGGATGGTTCGAATGTGTTCGCATTCTAGAGGGGTCGGAGAAGAAACGTTCATGGGCGTGGTGTGGCGTTTGGCTGGAGCAATGAGTCTGGGTAGCCAAGCAAAATTTACATAGTAACTAGACGAAGTTATGTTGAAGAGTAAAGTCAATGTTAAATTGTTTATCAATTGGCATTCACCATATTATAAGTGTGTAAAAGGATTCGTCACAATCACTTTTTTGGGTTCACCAAAACATTACAATCTGACAGAGACAGGTATTAGATTGGACTGGTTTCACTCAGCACCTGTGAAATAATGGATGGAGTGACAGCCACTATGAGATGTAATTCCCATGATAGAGCCATCTTTCTCTCTCCCCTGAGGTATCTTCTGAGCTGGACTCTGGCCTGCCTCCAGTCTGTACGCTCACACTGTGTTTGAGGACACAGTCTGACTATGCCAGCAACACCACTGAGCACACACACACACACACACACACACACACACACACACACACACACACACACACACACACACACACACACACACACACACACACTCAAACACAAACGCACCATCACGCCAGCTACACCACAGAGTAAACACCCAACACCGCCCATTTTTGTTTCAATTATCTGCTGGGTCAAGTTCAGACAGGTGGGTAAGAGGATCAGGTGGTTTAATTTAGCCGCATACAGCCATGAGTGGTAAGCAGGCTAGGGTCTAGCAGGCTAGCATCTATGCCAGGGGGCCAAAGGCTGTAAAATAATATAGTTACTGTAGATACTGTAGTTGGTTCCCTGGAGTGGGAAGATTGGGTATAGCTGCCCCCAGTATTGTATAATCATGGGAGGATATAGCTAAAGATATTGTAGTTTATCCAGGGGTTAGTTGTGGCCTGGAGTGTGGAGTGTGATCCTAGACACCCCCATTCTCCCTGGGCTATGGTACAGCCACTTGGATGGTTGTGTGGTTGGATGGTTGGATGGTTGGATGGTTGGCTGGATTGTTTGATGGTTGGATGGATAGTTGGATATTCGTCTTCTGTTGTTTATGATTTGGTACCTGTTAATTCTGTGATTCAGACCTTTCAATCTTAGTTGAAATGAACAGTATTCCCTATGAGCAAAAGACATTGAAAATAAGTATTTGGGGTTGAAAAGACATTGAAAATCAGTCAGTCTGTGATATGTACCCATGTCTGTTTTTCTCTTGCCATTCTATTGTCATACTTGGCCACCAGTGGTGGAAAAGGTACTCAATTGTCATAATTGGCCACCAGTGGTGGAAAAGGTACTCAATTGTCATACTTGGCCACCAGTGGTGGAAAAGATACTCAATTGTCATACTTGGCCACCAGTGGTGGAAAAGGTACTCAAGTAAAAGTAAAGATACCTTAATAGAAAATGCCTCAAGTAAAAGCAAAAGTTACCCAATAAAATGCTAAAAGTTTAAACGTTTCTGGTTTTAAATGTACTTACTGAAAGTACAGTAGTGAAAAAAGTACTCGATTGTCATACTTGAGTAAAAGTAAATGCTATACGTCAATTCCTTATATTAAGCAAACCAGACAGTATAATTTTCTTGTTTTTAAAATGTACGGACATACGGGCACACTTCAACACTCAAACATAATTTAGAAATGCAGTGTTTGTGTATAGTCCGTCAGATCAGAGGCAGTGGGAATGTGGATGAAGGTGCATGAATTGGACAATACTTCTGTCCTGCCTGAGAATTCTAAATCTAACGAGTACTTTTTGGTGTCAGGGAAAATGTATGGGAGTCAAAAGTACATCTTTATGGGGCCTCACGAGTGGCACTGCAGTGCAAGCTCGAGATTCTGGGTTTCTGTCCAGGCTCTGTCGCAGCCGGCCACGACCAGGAGACCCATGGGGCGTAGCACAATTGGTCCAGCCTCATCCGGGCTAGGCTGGCAGGGATGTCCTTATCCCATCGTGCACTAGCGACTCCTGTGGTGGGCCAGGTACAGTGCACACTGACACTGTCGCCAGGTGTACAGTGTTTTTTCCAACTCATTGGTGCTTCTGTGTCAAGAAGCTGTGTTTGGGTTGTGCTTCAGAGGATGCAGAGCTCGGCTCTCCTGAGTTGGGAGTTGCAGTAATGAGACAAGACTGTAACTACCAATTGGATACTGAGAAAATGGGGTTAAACATCTTTATGTTAGTGGAGTAAAAGTAAAAGTTGTGAATAGTAAAGCACAGATACCCCCAAAAACGACTTCCTTTACAATATTTTAACTTAAGTACTTTACACCACAGTTGGCCACACTTGGCTTTTTAGAGACCATCTCCTTCGGAAACCTTGAGAGCTCAAAGATGGTAGGACAGAGAGGGGGCAGGTACAGCGTTGCAGCGTGGGAGATCATATGCCCTAAAATTAAAGTGTTAAATTGTGACATTAGGAAGTGAGGCCATAACTTTCAGCCTGTATAAGTCTATCCTCAGCCCTTAACCCTTAGTCACTGCCCTCTACATTATTAGAAAGAGCTACATGGGTATCAGCTGAATTGAAACTCAGCTTGGATTGAGCTACATGTATTATAATAAAGATAAATACACAGTCATTCCTCTCAGATCTTCAATGATTGTCTTAGATCAAGAAGAGAAGAGAGGGTCAAACTGTACTCCCAGGCTTACTCTCACAATGCCCTGGTGGATATACACAGAAAGACATACCCTAGCTCCCAGACAGACAGACATACCCTAGCACCCAGGCGGACAGACATACCCTAGCTCCCAGACAGACAGACATGCCCTAGCACCCAGGTAGACAGACATACCCTAGCTCCCAGGTAGACAGACATACCCTAGCTCCCAGACAGACAGACATACCCTAGCTCCCAGACAGACAGACATGCCCTAGCTCCCAGACAGACATACATACCCTAGCACCCAGGCAGACATACCCTAGCACCCAGACAGACATACCCTAGCTCCCAGACAGACAGACATACCCTAGCACCCAGGCAGACATACCCTAGCACCCAGACAGACATACCCTAGCTCCCAGACAGACATACCCTAGCACCCAGGCAGACAGACCTACCCTAGCTCCCAGGCAGACAGACATACACTAGCTCCCAGACAGACAGATACACTAGCTCCCAGACAGATAGACATACACTAGCTCCCAGACAGACAGACATACACTAGCTCCCAGGCAGACAGACATACACTAGCTCCCAGACAGACAGACATACACTAGCTCCCAGGCAGACAGACATACACTAGCTCCCAGACAGAGACATACACTAGCTCCCAGACAGACAGACATACACTAGCTCCCAGACAGACAGACATACACTAGCTCCCAGACAGACAGACATACACTAGCTCCCAGACAGACAGACATACACTAGCTCCCAGACAGACAGACATACACTAGCTCCCAGGCAGACAGACATACACTAGCTCCCAGGCAGCCAGACATACACTAGCTCCCAGGCAGACAGACATACACTAGCTCCCAGACAGACAGACATACACTAGCTCCCAGGCAGACAGACATACACTAGCTCCCAGGCAGACAGACATACACTAGCACCCACACAAAGGAAGTTTAAAAGAAAGAGTGTAGAGCAAAATGGCTGTGGGGCTCCCGGAAAGACTTTCAAAGCTTCTCAGTAAGTCAGATGATGTGGTATACCGTCATGTGAAACAAACAGTACCACTTTCCCTTTGAAAACCATGGATGCTATTTGAATACTCACTTCTTAGTGGCCCTCGAACAATACACTGATATTGGTGCTTTGCTGGAACTCAAAAGCTCTTTACACAAAAGGCAGAGGAGAGGAAATAAATGGGAGAATATAAGCTGGTAGAATACTGAATTGTGCTGAAGCCAGCTCTCTCTCTGTCTCAGTCTATATCTCCGTCTTTCTCTCTCTCACTTTTTTTCTCACTCTCTCACTGTCTCTCTTAGTATTTATGATGGTACTGTATCTGGAGGAGAAGTAAAGGAGACGAAGGAGAAAGGATGGTGGAATGAGAATTCAGAGAACAATCTAATTTATCCTCATAACTTATTTAATAACTTCTGGGGAGAGTTCATGTTGTTGAACTTTTGCTTAACGCGTGCGGGTAGGATCTCTGAGTTTTAGTTCCCTTTTAATGTGACATATAAACTAAGGCTAGTTTATCTGACATACAAAGACCGTGGCTAGTTAGTTTGTTCTTCCCCCACTGTGAACAACAGCCTGAGGCCAGAGAAGGACTGTTGTCAGGCTAATAATAAACTCCATGGCTACATACATCTGAAGTGTGTTCTCTCTGTCTCTGACTTTGGCCTCTAGCTTGGACAACAGATGGAATGTTAGGGTTTGAACCCCACTCTGATGCATCACACACATACACTGTAGCCTCGTTATTGTGTTACTATTTCCTATTCTAGGAAGAATATGTTTTTTTGTACTTTTTATTTCTGAATTGTTAGGAAAGACCTCGTAAATAAGCATTTCAAAGTAAAGTCTACATTTGTTGTATTCGGCGCATGTGACAAATAACATTTGATTTCACACTAACAAACACACTAACAAAACGGCGGTGATAATGATATGCTGCGTAGCTCTCTCTCTCTCTCTCTCTCTCTCTCTCTCTCTCTCTCTCTCTCTCTCTCTCTCTCTCTCTCTCTCTCTCTCTCTCTCTCTCTCTCTCTCTCTCTCTCTGCTCACACAGACAGCAGAGATATGTTGTTTGTGTTGACTGTGGAGGCAAAACCAGTCTGTGTGTGAGCACTTATGTGCATACATACAGTACTTACATGTGTGGGTATGCTGTCGCTTAGCTAACCCAGTATATATCTGGGGTGATATAGCAGTAGCTTAAAAAAAGAGATGAATTAACTCCCATGTTCAGTGGTTCTGTCTCTGTCAGCCTGCACCACCTGTCCAGGCTTTAATGAGAACGGGAGAGACAAAGATGATGGAGGGTCAATTACACCTCCATGTTGTAGACCTGGAAGAGTCAGACAGTGTATTAGATGTGGTTGTAATGAGAAGATAAAATTGGTAGAGTAAAGACTCACCTTTCCAGGGCTGAAAGAGGTTAACAGAAACGTGTGGTATATTTGAGGTGTTATATAGTTTAGGTTTTTAAAAGGCTTCTGAAGTTTGTAATTTCCACTTTGAAATTTCAGACTTGATTTCCCTTTACCCCTACAAAAATCTCCATTAATTATCATCCACATAATAATACAAATGTTCTGTTGCTGCAGGATTATTTTCCTGCTGTAGCAAACTGGCTCAAATTAAGATCCTACATCTAAGTCATCTAAACAACCATATTTCCTCCACCAGATCCGATGGACCAAGACAGCAGGCAGTGTGTCTGACCGCTTCCAGGACTCGAGTGTGTTTAACGAGACGCTGCACATCACCAAGATCCAGAGACACCAAGGGGGACGCTACTACTGCAAGGCTGAGAACGGCTTGGGCTCCCCGGCCATCAAGTCCATACGGGTCGACGTCTACTGTAAGTCCTGCAAATTACCGTCGGACACAGTGGTTGGGCCAACATTGTTTTCTTGTTATCTCAGTGTACAGTGCCTTGCGAAAGTATTCGGCCCCCTTGAACTTTGAGACCTTTTGCCACATTTCAGGCTTCAAACATAAAGATATAAAACTGATTTTTTTTGTGAAGAATCAACAACAAGTGGGACACAATCATGAAGTGGAACGACATTTATTGGATATTTCAAACTTTTTTAACAAATCAAAAACTGAAAAATTGGGCGTGCAAAATTATTCAGCCCCCTTAAGTTAATGCTTTGTAGCGCCACCTTTTGCTGCGATTACAGCTGTAAGTCGCTTGGGGTATGTCTCTATCAGTTTTGCACATCGAGAGACTGACATTTTTTCCCATTCCTCCTTGCAAAACAGCTCGAGCTCAGTGAGGTTGGATGGAGAGCATTTGTGAACAGCAGTTTTCAGTTCTTTCCACAGATTCTCGATTGGATTCAGGTCTGGACTTTGACTTGGCCATTCTAACAACTGGATATGTTTATTTTTGAACCATTCCATTGTAGATTTTGCTTTATGTTTTGGATCATTGTCTTGTTGGAAGACAAATCTCCGTCCCAGTCTCAGGTCTTTTGCAGACTCCATCAGGTTTTCTTCCAGAATGGTCCTGTATTTGGCTCCATCCATCTTCCCATCAATTTTAACCATCTTCCCTGTCCCTGCTGAAGAAAAGCAGGCCCAAACCATGATGCTGCCACCACCATGTTTGACAGTGGGGATGGTGTGTTCAGGGTGATGAGCTGTGTTGCTTTTACGCCAAACATAACGTTTTGCATTGTTGCCAAAAAGTTCAATTTTGGTTTCATCTGACCAGAGCACCTTCTTCCACATGTTTGGTGTGTCTCCCAGGTGGCTTGTGGCAAACTTTAAACAACACTTTTTATGGATATCTTTAAGAAATGGCTTTCTTCTTGCCACTCTTCCATAAAGGCCAGATTTGTACAATATATGACTGATTGTTGTCCTATGGACAGAGTCTCCCACCTCAGCTGTAGATCTCTGCAGTTCATCCAGAGTGATCATGGGCCTCTTGGCTGCATCTCTGATCAGTCTTCTCCTTGTATGAGCTGAAAGTTTAGAGGGACGGCCAGGTCTTGGTAGATTTGCAGTGGTCTGATACTCCTTCCATTTCAATATTATCGCATGCACAGTGCTCCTTGGGATGTTTAAAGCTTGGGAAATATTTTTGTATCCAAATCCGGCTTTAAACTTCTTCACAACAGTATCTCGGACCTGCCTGGTGTGTTCCTTGTTCTTCATGATGCTCTCTGCGCTTTTAACGGACCTCTGAGACTATCACAGTGCAGGTGCATTTATACGGAGACTTGATTACACACAGGTGGATTGTATTTATCATCATTAGTCATTTAGGTCAACATTGGATCATTCAGAGATCCTCACTGAACTTCTGGAGAGAGTTTGCTGCACTGAAAGTAAAGGGGCTGAATAATTTTGCACGCCCAATTTTTCAGTTTTTTATTTGTTAAAAAAGTTTGAAATATTCAATAAATGTCGTTCCATTTCATGATTGTGTCCCACTTGTTGTTGATTCTTCACAAAAAAAAATACAGTTTTATATCTTTATGTTTGAAGCCTGAAATGTGGCAAAAGGTTGCAAAGTTCAAGGGGGCCGAATACTTTCGCAAGGCACTGTACCTTCTCAATGTTGCATCAAATCCAAAGTAACGAGTCAGTATACAGTTCTTGTTTCATTTTCATTTTCAACTAGATTTCAAACACAAAGATAAGGTTTGGTTTTTCCTCTGAGTACATTTGTTATTTTTGTATTAAACCTTTGTTTAACTAGGCAAGTCAGTTAAGAACAAATTCTTATTTACAATGACGACCTAGGAACAGTGGGTTAACTGCCTTGTTCAGGGGCAGAACAGAACAGCTTTTTACCTTGTTAATTGGAAAAAAAAATGGAATTCGATCTAGCGTCTTTTTGGTTACTGTCCCAACTCTCTAACCACTAGGCTACCTGTCGCCCCAAAATGCTTTCTTTCCAGAGATGCTTTGGTGATGCTCTGTGTATCCAGATTGTTGATTAAATTAAAAAGGCACTTTATTGTCATGTTGTGTCTATCCATGTACTGTAAGTACTCTGGTTTCAATCCCGGCCCCATAAAATGGAAATGTCTGTTGGGATCCATTAAACTGAATGGCCATACACTGTATTGTTTTTATTGATCGGCCATTGATTGTCCTGTTCACCTCATCAATTGATGAGTGGTGAAGACACACGTCAGTGCACTTCCATCACAGCTACAACCCCCCTCCAGGCTGTTCCTCTGCACTACGACTCCAGTTACTACGAGTTAACTCAGAATTTTAAAGGGTGTAAACAGGTGTGGTTTTGCATAAATATCCAATGACAATGTCTGTAAGAGTGTAAGAAAAACAGGTTGCAAGGTGTGTTATTTGTAACACAGTTACCAACATCTGATGCAGTGTAAACATTCTATGTGAACCAGCATTGCCGTTTTCCTCTATCTTCAGACTGCACTTGATTGAGTTGGGGTCCTAGACCAGACATTGTGTGTTTTTGTTGGAGAAATTGTACAGTGGCTAACAGTCTTAACAACCCAACCCAGTAGGTTCCAACCGAGCCAAACCCAGTAGGTTCCAGCCGTGCCAAACCCAGTTGGTTCCAGCTAGCCATTTCAATAGTGAGGTCTGATTGGAGTTGTCCGGGGCACCTTCTTTAGCTGCAATCCACAACTCCACAGAGGTGCACTTAAATGAATGATGGTTGCTCTCGTCTGAACCCTAGACAAGCAAAAATCATCTGTCCCAGACAAACCAACTTCAAGCACTTAAAACCAGCACTTTCCCTTCCGTAACATCACTGCCAGTGATAAACTTTGGGCTTGTGTTCTCCTCTTCTCCCACTCTCTCTGTGGCAAAACACAGAGCAGTCTGCAGTGCTGTCTCTGTCTCTCCTCTCTGTCTCTCCTTTCTGCCTCTCCTCTCTCCGCTGCTTCACCTCTCTCCTCTGCCTCGCCTTTCTCCTCTGTCTCGATCTCTCTCCTCTGTCTCGATCTCTCTCCTCTGTCTCGCCTCTCTGCCTCGCCTCTCTCTGCCTCTTCTCTGCCTCTCCTTTCTGCCTCTCGGCGGCCTCTGCCTCTGCTTTTGCTTCTGCTTCTGCCTCTTCTCTCCTCTTCTCTTCTCTCCTCTCATTTCCTTGTCAAGGCAGGGGTTAAGAAAAAACGCTTTCATCTGACATCCAAAGCCTCTCTTCCATCTGCCAATCACTCTTCTCAGTCTGTCACAACGGGCAGGGTCTGTCTGTGTGGCTGGTGTTTAGCCACACTGTCGCCAAGGCTCTTTCTATGCCTGTTCTCTCTTTCCTTCTGTCTCCATTTCCCCTTTCTATTTCCCTCTCTCTCCTTTCTCTCTCTCTCTCTCTCTCTCTCTCTCTCTCTCTCTCTCTCTCTATTTCCCTCCCTGTCTCCTTTTGGCCCCTGCATGTCTGTGTGGCTCTCAGTTGTTGTACCTGTATATTAGTTCTGACGTGAGCAAGGGCTTTGGAATAGGTGATGGTTAGAAAGCTTGGAACTTGGAAGGAGGGGGAAGTAGTGGCTTTCTTTCTCTCCTTGTCTCCTTTCCTTCATCTGCTCTGGACTGCCATATTGCCTTTGTGGTGGATGTCTAACGGACATGTTCCTTCACCTGTCTAGTTCTTCCACACTGTTGATTGTAAACTATTGAGACATACAATAGACCCTGGACAGACAGTGACTAACATCCCAGTGTCACTGGTTTAGCATTATAACAGTAAGATTACCAAAGTTGACCAGTGGCCATTTTGAATCCTCTCTGGTTTGCCATGGCATTGTTTACAGTTTAATGGATGGCAAATCCTGAATGGGCAGCGTGGGAGGGATGCTTAGCCTATCAGACACATCAGCTGTGACATCCAGACCATCATTCAACCAATGACGTCATCCAATGCCTTCCAGTCCAATGATGTCCTGAGTTGTGCTCTCCAGAAAAACTCTCTGTTTAACCTTTTACTGCAGTGGGCTAAATCAGGGTCACACAGAGTGATTCTTGGTAGTCTTTAACAAAATTACTTTGAAGCTAAAGTATTCACCTCATCGGCTCAAACAAAGAAGACACATGTACCATGTCAGATATAGAGTTGAAATGTATTACATTTTGAGTTTGCATCCCAATATTGCACTTTATAAACATCACAGAAGACTGAAATATAACAAAACTGTTTGACATAAACACCAGATTTGTGTTGAGTTTTTAAAAATCAAAACCAATCGTATTGGTCACATGCACATGGTTAGCAGATCTTAATGCGAGTGTAGCGAAATGCTTGTTCTTATAGTTCCGACAGTGAAGTACTATCTAACAAGTAATATAACAATTCCATAAGAACAACCTAATACACACAAATCTAAGTAAATAGATGGAATAAGAATATGTATATATAAATATATGGATGAGCGATGACCGAGCGGCATAGGCAAGATGGAATAGATGGTATAGAATACAATATATACATATGAGATTAGTAATGCAAGATATGTAAACAGTATTAAAGTGGCCAATGATTTCGAGTCTGTATATAACATTCCACTAATGAGGCCAAACAGGGCACTTTTGGTAATTGACTGCAGGAAAGGGCTACTAGAAGAGGATGAAAAGGGAATATCAAGTATTAACGTCATGGTACAGTACTTTCAAGTACATGAGCCTTTCAAGCTTGATTTCCTCAAGTTCTGTACTTGTAGGTTTCCTATTTATCATTGAGTATACACTGAATACTGTATGTAATGCTATGGCCTTTATATTGTAGAGCCTTTAAAACACAACTCTATAGGACATTATTAAAGCAACGGCAGCATTTAAAGTGTTACATTCTGACCACATTGCTCACGTCGCGCGAACGTTGCAAAATACATTTGCACATGCATGTTATTCAATCATTGCACCCACACTGCGAGCCAACGAGCACATGTGTTGCTGGGCACTAAAATAGAAGTTGCTTCTATTTGTGGCACAGAACGCGATGCAAGTCCTGCTTCTCCCATCTCCTCATTGGCTTTTAAAAGCATATACCCACGTGCCATCTCCTCATTGGTTATACGCACATGGGTGATTGAAAGATGAACTGAGGTCGGTAATACACCTTATTATGAAAGTTAGTTGCCAATCGCCATACAAAGTCCAAAGAAGAAAAAGCCTGGAAGGAATAGAGATAACTAGAAATGATTCGGTTGACTGTTTTATCTGTGGACTAATTGTCAGAGTAGAGGGCCTAATTTCAGGTAAAATAACAACTCAATGTTTATATTCCAGGGCAAATTAGCTAGGAAAAGCAAGCTAGCTAGCTAAATAGGAGAAATTAGCTAGCAACAGCAAGCTAACTAGCTAAATTGGCATAAATGTTTAATGATTTTAATGCTTTTTGACCTGTCCCCAGGTCAATATAATTAGTTCAGAGTTTGTTTTGATATTTCAACCTGCGTGTCAGTATCACGTTTGGTGTAGGGGGACAAAATCCATTTGCTGATGTTGGCGCATGCGGACACACCCGCGGGTCCGGTTTGGGCATGGTGTTAGACCGATGACGCCCTTGTCTCTGGCCTTGTAGTCCATATGTACTTCATTAGCTGGGTGTTGTGTTGCACATCCAGCAGAAACATAGTGGATTTCTCCTGGTAAATGCTATAGCTGTCACCCAGGGGTGAATGTAATTTGTGTGCCTCTTTTGCAGCTCTCGCTATTTTTAGTGCTTTGCAACCTTGATTTTTAATTAGCATTTCAATTGCTATTTGGGCGCCAGGGCTCAACAACAACACCTTGAAAAATGGTGTAGAATCTGATTTTCAGATGTTGTGTAGGTGTGTTTTTACTTCATAATGTCATTAGACTACCGAGAAATCAAATCAAATCAAACTTTATTTGTCACATGCGCCGAATACAGCAAGTGTAGACTTTACCGTGAAATGCTTACTTAAATGTAACCGCTAGTAAGGATGGCTACTATAAGGATACAAGTCAGAAAGAGACAGGACTTTATTTTTGGTGGGAATTTAGGAGGGCTTCCATTTCAATGTGAATTTAGTCTTTGTTCTGTTCTTAAAAAAAATAAAAATGTTGATTTTCCTTCCTTGTCCTTCTGAAACCAGAGGGTTTATTTTTCAATTTAGAGTGGAAATATTTCCAGCTTTATTTGTTCATACATACATACTTATAAAATCAATGTGTACTCCTTTCCTATCCGTTCACCTTCCAAAGAGACTGCTGGATCCGCCATGACTCACAACGTCCAATAGACATTAAATTCAATGAAGTGATGGAAGGAAAGAGAGAAAGGGAGAATTATCTGGACGCATTGCCTAGGTTCGAAAATAAATTAAATGAAAGAAGGAAGGGCAAAGAATGAAAAAAGAGGGAGAATTCTATGGTAGAAGTATTGCCAACTCAAAAGGACAGACAACAGCAGGATGGGTAATTAACTTACCTCTGCAGCCCAGAGGAGCTGATATTAGCCCTGGCAGGCCTAGCAGGCACAACAGTAACTCATTTAAAATACCTACCCATCTAAGCACATTTCTACCTGCTGGTGCTTCAGAAGATGTGTTTGTCCATAGTGAGGTCTGCAGGGACAGATGCCCACTCAGAAGTTAATAAAGAACTCCCTACCGTCCTTCCGTTGATCGATTGGTAGCTTTTCTGTTCCTAAGAACTTAGAGCCTCTTCTTCCTCAGTTCCTTGAAGGGTCCATCTATTACAATGTTATTCATTTCATCCGGGCTGTATGTGTGGTATTGCTGTGTCTGAGACTACATTGACGTACCTAGTAGAGAAAGGCCCATAGCGTTGCAGCAGGGGCTTATAGCTGGCTTTAAGGACTTCATCGGCAGAAGGACTTCACGTTCCCAATGTAATACATTTCTGATGTGAAAAGAGTCCAATGGACTCCAATGAAGTACAAAAGACTCATGTACTTCACTTGTGCCCATGCGTTTAACAGGAGTTAGAGAGCATGTACTTGCATATTGGGACTGGAAAACTTTACTGCACTGATATTGAGTTTGCACTTTTACAGAGTGCACTTGTCAGGAATCAACAGTACATACCACCAATTTGACAATGGAGGTAATTTCAGGACTCTTTAAAGTGGATGAATAATAAAAATGATGATTTTTATACTGGAGGCTGCTGTGGCCCTATGAGTCCCCTACCAATCAGTGACACTTTTGTCATCTCCTTTGTATAGTTCCATACACAACCCATTAC
The DNA here is from genome assembly GCF_057628025.1 of Oncorhynchus mykiss. NCBI lineage: Eukaryota > Metazoa > Chordata > Actinopteri > Salmoniformes > Salmonidae > Oncorhynchus > Oncorhynchus mykiss. The sequence continues at coordinate 79,625,877 of NC_143025.1, read as the reverse complement.
TCATCTTTAACAGGCTGAATGGACACAAGTCCCAACAGAAATGTTCCAACATCGAGTGGAAAGCCTTCCCAGAAGAGTGGAGGCTGTTATAGAAGCAAAGGGTGGACCAACTCCATATTAATGCTGTACACATGTTTTTGTCCATGTATTTATTATTTACCTTTATTTAACCAGGTAGGCAAGTTGAGAACAAGTTCTCATTTACAATTGCGACCTGGCCAAGATAAAGCAAAGCAGTTCGACAGATACAACAACACAGAGTTACACATGGAGTAAAACAAACATACAGTCAATAATAAAGTATAAACAAGTCTATATACAATGTGAGCAAATGAGGTGAGAAGGGAGGTAAAGGCAAAAAGGCCATGGTGGCAAGGTAAATACAATATAGCAAGTAAAACACTGGAATGGTAGTTTTGCAATGGAAGAATGTGCAAAGTAGAAATAAAAATAATGGGGTGCAAAGGAGCAAAATAAATAAATAAATTAAATACAGTAGGGAAAGAGGTAGTTGTTTGGGCTAAATTATAGGTGGGCTATGTACAGGTGCAGTAATCTGTGAGCTGCTCTGACAGTTGGTGCTTAAAGCTAGTGAGGGAGATAAGTGTTTCCAGTTTCAGAGATTTTTGTAGTTCGTTCCAGTCATTGGCAGCAGAGAACTGGAAAGAGAGGCGGCCAAAGAAAGAATTGGTTTTGGGGGTGACTAGAGAGATATACCTGCTGGAGCGTGTGCTACAGGTGGGAGATGCTATGGTGACCAGCGAGCTGAGATAAGGGGGGACTTTACCTAGCAGGGTCTTGTAGATGACATGGAGCCAGTGGGTTTGGCGACGAGTATGAAGCGAGGGCCAGCCAACGAGAGCGTACAGGTCGCAATGGTGGGTAGTATATGGGGCTTTGGTGACAAAACGGATTGCACTGTGATAGACTGCATCCAATTTGTTGAGTAGGGTATTGGAGGCTATTTTGTAAATTACATCGCCAAAGTCGAGGATTGGTAGGATGGTCAGTTTTACAAGGGTATGTTTGGCAGCATGAGTGAAGGATGCTTTGTTGCGAAATAGGAAGCCAATTCTAGATTTAACTTTGGATTGGAGATGTTTGATATGGGTCTGGAAGGAGAGTTTACAGTCTAACCAGACACCTAAGTATTTGTAGTTGTCCACGTATTCTAAGTCAGAGCCGTCCAGAGTAGTGATGTTGGACAGGCGGGTAGGTGCAGGTAGCGATCGGTTGAAGAGCATGCATTTAGTTTTACTTGTATTTAAGAGCAATTGGAGGCCACGGAAGGAGAGTTGTATGGCATTGAAGCTTGCCTGGAGGGTTGTTAACACAGTGTCCAAAGAAGGGCCGGAAGTATACAGAATGGTGTCGTCTGCGTAGAGGTGGATCAGAGACTCACCTGCAGCAAGAGCGACCTCATTGATGTATACAGAGAAGAGAGTCGGTCCAAGAATTGAACCCTGTGGCACCCCCATAGAGACTGCCAGAGGTCCGGACAACAGACCCTCCGATTTGACACACTGAACTCTATCAGAGAAGTAGTTGGTGAACCAGGCGAGGCAATCATTTGAGAAACCAATGTAGTGGATGATATGATGAACACACAATGTGTTACGGTGCGTGAATGAGGACCCAAAAGCGAATTAACTTAAACAGAGCTTCTTTAATTACCAAACATAGGTAGGCTCAGACGGACTGGCAGATTCCGACAGGACAAGACAAGGTTACAGCAAACATGACGACAGACTGGTTCACGCATGAAACACAACAAACAAGAATCCGACAAGGACAGGAACAAAAACAGAGAGAGATATAGGGGACTAATCAGAGGGAAAAAGGGAACAGGTGGGAAAAGGGGTGACGAGGTGGTTAGGAGGAGACAAGGCACAGCTGGGGGAAAGAGGGGGAGAAAAGGTAACCTAACAACGACCAGCAGAGGGAGACAGGGTGAAGGGAAAGGACAGAGACAAGACACAACATGACAGTACATGACAGTACCCCCCCACTCACCGAGCGCCTCCTGGCGCACTCGAGGAGGAAACCTGGCGGCAACGGAGGAAATCCTCGATCAGCGCACGGTCCAGCACGTCCCGAGAGGGAACCCAACTCCTCTCCTCAGGACCGTACCCCTCCCAATCTATGAGGTACTGGTGACCACGGCCCCGAGGACGCATGTCCAAAATTCTACGGACCCTGTAGATGGGTGCGCCCTCGACAAGGATGGGGGGGGGGGGGGGGGGAAGACGAGCGGGGGCGCGAAGGACGGGCTTGATGCAGGAGACATGGAAGACCGGGTGGACGCGACGAAGGTATCGCGGAAGAAGAAGTCGAACTGCGACAGGATTAATGACCCGAGAAATACGGAACGGACCAATGAACCGCGGGGTCAACTTGCGAGAAGCCGTCTTAAGGGGAAGGTTCTGAGTGGAGAGCCAAACTCTCTGACCGCGACAATATCTAGGACTCTTAGTTCTACGCTTATTAGCAGCCCTCACAGTCTGCGTCCTATAACGGCAAAGTGCAGACCTGACCCTCTTCCAGGTGCGCTCGCAACGTTGGACAAAAGCCTGAGCGGAGGGGACGCTGGACTCGGCGAACTGAGATGAGAACAGCGGAGGCTGGTACCCGAGGCTACTCTGAAAAGGAGATAGCCCGGTCGCAGACGAAGGAAGCGAGTTGTGGGCGTATTCTGCCCAGGGGAGCTGTTCTGACCAAGACGCAGGGTTACGAAAAGAAAGACTGCGTAAGATGCGACCAATAGTCTGATTGGCCCGTTCTGCTTGACCGTTAGACTGGGGGTGAAAGCCGGAAGAGAGACTGACGGAAGCCCCAATCAAACGGCAAAACTCCCTCCAAAATTGAGACGTGAATTGCGGACCTCTGTCCGAAACGACGTCTGACGGAAGGCCATGAATTCTGAAAACATTCTCGATGATGATTTGTGCCGTCTCTTTAGCAGAAGGAAGCTTAGCAAGGGGAATGAAATGAGCCGCCTTAGAGAACCTATCGACAACCGTAAGAATAACAGTCTTCCCCGCTGACGAAGGCAGTCCGGTGACAAAATCTAAGGCGATGTGAGACCACGGTCGAGAGGGAATAGGAAGCGGCCTGAGACGGCCGGCAGGAGGAGAGTTACCGGACTTAGTCTGCGCGCAGACCGAACAAGCAGCCACGAAACGACGCGTGTCATGCTCCCGGGTGGGCCACCAAAAACGCTGGCGAATGGAAGCAAGCGTACCCCGAACGCCAGGGTGGCCGGCTAACTTGGCAGAGTGAGCCCACTGAAGAACGGCCAGACGAGTAGGAACGGGAACGAAAAGAAGGTTCCTAGGACAAGCGCGCGGCGACGGAGTGTGAGTGAGCGCTTGTTTTACCTGCCTCTCAATTCCCCAGACAGTCAACCCGACAACACGCCCCTCAGGGAGAATCCCCTCGGGGTCAGTGGAGGCTACTGAAGAACTGAAGAGACGAGACAAAGCATCAGGCTTGGTGTTCTTAGAGCCCGGACGATAAGAAATCACGAACTCGAAACGAGCGAAAAACAGCGCCCAACGCGCCTGACGCGCATTAAGTCGTTTGGCAGAACGGATGTACTCAAGGTTCCTATGGTCAGTCCAAACGACAAAAGGAACGGTCGCCCCCTCCAACCACTGTCGCCATTCGCCTAGGGCTAACCGGATGGCGAGCAGTTCGCGGTTACCCACATCATAGTTACGTTCCGACGGCGACAGGCGATGAGAAAAATACGCGCATGGGTGGACCTTGTCGTCAGAGAGGGAGCGCTGAGAAAGAATGGCTCCCACGCCCACCTCTGACGCGTCAACCTCGACAACGAACTGTCTAGAGACGTCAGGTGTAACAAGGATAGGAGCGGATGTAAAACGATTCTTGAGGAGATCAAAAGCTCCCTGGGCGGAAACGGACCACTTAAAGCACGTCTTGACAGAAGTAAGGGCTGTGAGAGGAGCTGCCACCTGACCGAAATTACGGATGAAACGACGATAGAAGTTCGCGAAGCCGAGAAAGCGCTGCAGCTCGACGCGTGACTTAGGGACGGGCCAATCAATGACAGCTTGGACCTTAGCGGGATCCATCTTAATGCCTTCAGCGGAAATAACAGAACCGAGAAATGTGACGGAGGAGGCATGAAAAGTGCACTTCTCAGCCTTCACAAAAAGACAATTCTCTAAAAGGCGCTGGAGGACACGTCGAACGTGCTGGACATGAATCTGGAGTGACGGTGAAAAAATCAGGATATCGTCAAGGTAAACGAAAACAAAGATGTTCAGCATGTCTCTCAGGACATCATTGACTAATGCCTGAAAGACAGCTGGAGCGTTAGCGAGGCCGAAAGGAAGAACCCGGTATTCAAAGTGCCCTAACGGAGTGTTAAACGCCGTCTTCCACTCGTCCCCCTCCCTGATGCGCACGAGATGGTAAGCGTTACGAAGGTCCAACTTAGTGAAAAACCTGGCTCCCTGCAGGATCTCGAAGGCTGAAGACATAAGAGGAAGCGGATAACGATTCTTCACTGTTATGTCATTCAGCCCTCGATAATCTATGCAGGGGCGCAGAGACCCGTCCTTCTTCTTGACAAAAAAAAACCCCGCTCCGGCGGGAGAGGAGGAGGGGACTATGGTACCGGCCTCCCGGAAGGAGATCAATACTACAATCATACGACCGGTGTGGAGGAAGAGAGGTGGCCCTGGACCGACTGAACACCGTGCGCAGATCGTGATATTCCTCCGGCACCCCTGTCAAATCACCAGGCTCCTCCTGTGAAGAAGAGACAGAGGAAACAGGAGGGATAGCAGACATTAAACATTTCACATGACAAGAGACGTTCCAGGAGAGGATAGAATTACTAGACCAATTAATGGAAGGATTATGACAAACTAGCCAGGGATGGCCCAAAACAACAGGTGTAAAAGGTGAACGAAAAATTAAAAAAGAAATGGTTTCGCTATGATTACCAGAAACAGTGAGGGTTAAAGGTAGCGTCTCACGCTGAATCCTGGGGAGAGGACTACCATCCAGGGCGAACAAGGCCGTGGGCTCCCTTAACTGTCTGAGAGGAATGTCATGTTCCCGAGCCCAGGTCTCGTCCATAAAACAGCCCTCCGCCCCAGAGTCTATTAAGGCACTGCAGGAAGCTGACGAACCGGTCCAGCGTAGATGGACCGACAAGGTAGTGCAGGATCTTGAAGGAGAGACAGGAGTAGTAGCGCTCACCAGTAGCCCTCCGCTTACTGATGAGCTCTGGCTTTTACTGGACATGAAGTGACAAAATGACCAGCAGAACCGCAATAGAGACAGAGGCGGTTGGTGATTCTCCGTTCCCTCTCCTTAGTCGAGATGCGGATACCTCCCAGCTGCATAGGCTCAGCTCCCGAGCCGGCAGAGGAAGATGGTAGTGATGCGGAGAGGGGGGCAACGGAGAACGCGAGCTCCTTTCCACGAGCTCGGTGACGAAGATCAACCCGTCGCTCAATGCGAATAGCGAGTTCAATCAAGGAATCCACGCTGGAAGGAACCTCCCGGGAGAGAATCTCATCCTTTACCTCTGCGCGGAGACCCTCCAGAAAACGAGCGAGCAAAGCCGGCTCGTTCCAGCCACTGGAGGCAGCAAGAGTGCGAAACTCAATAGAGTAGTCTGTTATGGATCGATTACCTTGACATAGGGAAGACAGGGCCCTGGAAGCCTCCTCCCCAAAAACAGATCGATCAAAAACCCGTATCATCTCCTCCTTAAAGTCCTGATACTGGTTAGTACACTCAGCCCTTGCCTCCCAGATTGCCGTGCCCCACTCACGAGCCCGTCCAGTAAGGAGAGATATGACGTAGGCGACACGAGCAGTGCTCCTGGCGTAAGTGTTGGGCTGGAGAGAAAACACAATATCACACTGGGTGAGGAACGAGCGGCATTCAGTGGGCTCCCCAGAGTAACACGGCGGGTTATTGATTCTGGGCTCCGGAGATTCGAAAGCCCTGGAAGTGGCCGGTGGATCGAGGCGGAGATGGTGAACCTGTTCTGTGAGGTTGGAGACTTGGGTGGCCAGGGTCTCAACGGCATGTCGAGCAGCAGACAATTCCTGCTCGTGTCTGCCTAGCATCGCTCCCTGGATCTCGACGGCTGAGTGGAGAGGATCCGAAGTCGCTGGGTCCATTCTTGGTCGGATTCTTCTGTTACGGTGCGTGAATGAGGACCCAAAAGCGAATTAACTTAAACAGAGCTTCTTTAATTACCAAACATAGGTAGGCTCAGACGGACCGGCAGATTCCGACAGGACAAGACAAGGTTACAGCAAACATGACGACAGACTGGTTCAGGCATGAAACACAACAAACAAGAATCCGACAAGGACAGGAACAAAAACAGAGAGAGATATAGGGGACTAATCAGAGGGAAAAAGGGAACAGGTGGGAAAAGGGGTGACGAGGTGGTTAGGAGGAGACAAGGCACAGCTGGGGGAAAGAGGGGGAGAAAAGGTAACCTAACAACGACCAGCAGAGGGAGACAGGGTGAAGGGAAAGGACAGAGACAAGACACAACATGACAGTACATGACACAATGTAGGCTATCTCTCTGTCCATTCTTAGCCTGTAATTTCTGTAATTTGTGTTGTATTAAAAAAGATTCTGGTAATATGTAAAAGTACGTAGAATTGCATGAAATGTTTATAAAAGGCAATTTTTTCTCGGGCCTGCAAATACAATGACAGATTCATGCAATGTTTTATTATAAAAGAGATCTCCTACTCTTGTCCGCGATGGTCTGTGATCCCACAACCTTCTGGCCCGCAGCCCTGTGTGCTATCAAAATTTCTGCCGTTGCCATCTAATGCCTACAGGACAATTGCCAGTTTCTAAAACGACATATTTAAGGCTTTGGTCTGTCGAAAAAAGTGAGGGTAAACGGTAGGCATGTTCTCTGCTATCCACTTCATGTTCTTAGTATAGGGGAGGGTCACTTTTTTTTTCAACCACTCAGGGAGGATTTAGGTAAATTATATTTTGCTGAAGGGAGGGTCATCCATTTTAATTTCAGAGAGGGCTTCACTCCCTAAGCTAAAACAACCATGACGCAAAAAAACTACTGTTTGACGATCTGAAATGCTGTGCTTAACCACATCTGCATGAATAATCACATTAATATGAGGAGCATAAAAAACCTACTTTCTGTTATTTGTACAGCTGCTAACAATATGCTAGCAGCTGATAGCTAGCTATTATGGAGCTATGAAACATCTAATGCTAACATTAGCTTACTAGCTAGCATTAGCTATTATGTAGTTATGTCACATCTAATGCTAATATTAGCTCGCTAGCTAGTGTTAGCTATTTTGGAGCTATGATGCGGCAGGTATTTTTAATGTATTTTTAATTTAACCTTTATTTAACTAGGCAAGTCAGTATCCCCGAGCCAACTAAGTGAAAATCTGTCGATGTGCCCTTGTAATTCACTGAAAGTGTCTACTAAATGACTCAAATGTAATTTGTGTGTGGTACTAAGGTGAATGGTGGTACATGGGGCAGACACACTCCCTCTTTGGACATTCTCTCTCTCTCTCTCTCTCTCTCTCTCTCTCTCTCTCTCTCCTCTTCTTCCACTCCACTCTCTCCCCTCTTCCTCCGCTCTCCTCTCCCCTCTTCCTCCGCTCTCCTCTCCTCTCTTCATCCGCTCTCCTCTCCCTCTTCACGCTCCTCTTCCTGTCTCTCTCTCTACTCTCCTCTTCCTCCCCTTCACCCTTTTGCTTCTGAGCCCTGACTCGCCACATCACTTCCCTCACTTTCAGTGACCTAGAGAAACAGAGGACCAGAGGAAGAGGAGCAACAAATAGGATATAATTGTGGTCAGGAACATTTTCTCTCTCTCTCACTATCTCTCTCTCTTCCTTCCTCTCTTTTTCACAACTATACATACACTCTCTTCCTAATAATCACCTCTCAGGGGTTTCCATAATAAATTGTGTGATTCCACACACAATCTCCTTCTCTTTCTCTCTCTAGCCTCCAATCAACTCTCACTTTCTTGCCTATCAGACTTACTACAGAGTTTGCCAATGTTAGCTGATTATTTATGAAGCTAGGACATTTTCCAAATGAATTGCATCGGTAGAAATCGGACAAAACAAGTAAACGTGTTAGCTGGCTATGTAAACAAATATGCAACTCAATATTCATATGAGCTCCACTGCTCTGGCATCTACCCTAACACGACAGCTGTTAAATAATAGGAAAATGAGTAATGTATAGCCTATGAATATCTGCACCTAGCAAACATGACAACCCATAACACAAATTATTCAAGCCTTCATTTCAGTGGGTAGTTAGCTGGTTGTCTGTATGGCTCGCTAGTGAAATTGACAGCTGAGGTTGATGCTTCATGAGTGCTGCCCAAATTTACTGCTACTCACAACTTTTCTTGCCTGACAGACTAGCTAGCCAGCTATAGCAAGCAGCTTGGGCCGTTTCCACATGAATTACATCGGTAGAAACAAGACCAACCGCCAACTAGTTAGCTGACTATATACAGCTAAACACTGCAACTATTAACATGAGACAGAGAGCTCCACCGGTGATGTACTAGCCTATACCAACCAAGTGATCATGACAGGACTTGCTAATCTGAGAGCTATTCCCCACATTTAACGTCATCAAACATAGACAACACCAAACATATATACAGTATCTGCTGTTTACTTATTTCACTCACCTCGACATCATCACTTTTCATAGTCACCAACCAATATACAGAAGCCTCTTTCACAGTGAAAAGTCGTGTATGCTTCGGCGCCGTCATTTTTATAAAAAAACATTGAAAAGTCAAATGACAGCGCGAATAAAACAACAGGTTGTTTGCATGTTAATTTTGCTATCATTTAAAGAAAGGACTTTGACGGCCGCTATGGTTTGAAAGAGTTAAATAGGTTTCTGGTTTTCCTCTTTCCTCTGGAAAATGTATATTAACATTAAATAAAAACTAATAACAACATTATTCCTGTTTCCATTTGTCATTATTGTCTATTTTCTATTTACTTATATTGCTGTGTTATGCTGTATTATAATGCTGTATAATAATGTTGCCTAATCAATCACCTTCCAGTGCAAAAAAACATGGAAATTAAAAACAAAACCCTGCCTCCCGAGTGGCGCAGTGGTCTAAGGCATCGCAGTGCTTGAAGCGTCACTACAGACCTGGGTTCGTTCAAAGGCTATGTTGCAGCCAGCTGTGACCGGGAGACCCATGAGGCGGTGCACAATTGGCCTATGTCATCCGAGTTAGGGGAGAGTTTGGCCAGCCGGGATGTCCTTGTCGCATAGCGCTCTAGCGACTCCTGTGTTGGGCCAGGCGCATGCACGCTGACACAGTCGCCAGTTGTACGGTGTTTCCTCTGACAAATTGGTGCGGCTGGCTTCTGGGTTAAGCGAGCAGTGTGTCAAGAAGCACTGCAGCTTGGCAGAGCTGAGTCTTGGAGGACCTTCACCTCTCCCTAGTTCGTACTGTAGTTGCAGCGATGGGACAAGACAGTAACTACCAATTTAGATATCACTAAAAAGGGGTAAAATACAAATAATAATTTAAAAAAAAACACAATTACATGAAGTTGATGCAAAGAGTCAATATTTGCAGGGTTGACACTTCTCATTCAATACCTCTGCAATCCGCCCTGGCATTCTGTCAATTAACTTCTGGGACACATCCTGACTGATGGCAGCCCATTCTTGCATAATCAATGCTTGGAGTTTGTCAGAATTTGTGGGTTTTTGTTTGTCCACCCGCCTCTTGAGGATTGACCACAAGTTGTCAATGGGATTAAGGTCTGGGGAGTTTCCTGGCCATGGACCCAAAATATCAATGTTTTGTTCCCCGAGCCACTTAGTTATCACTTTTGCCTTATGGCAAGGTACTCCATCATGCTGGAAAAGGCATTGTTCGTCACCAAACTGTTTATGGATGGTTGGGAGAAGTTTCTACCGCAGGATGTGTTGGTATCATTCTTTATTCATGGCTGTGTTCTTAGGCAAAATTGTGAGGGAGCCCACTCCCTTGGCTAAGAAGCAACCCCACACATGAATTGTCTCATGATGCTTTACTGTTGGCATGACACAGGACTGATGGTAGCGCTCACCTTGTCTTCTGCGGACAAGCTTTTTTCCGGCTGCCCCAAATAATCGGAAAGGGGATTCATCAGAGAAAATGACTTTACCCCAGTCCTCAGCAGTCCAATCCCTGTACCTTTTGCAGAATATACAGTGCCTTGCGAAAGTATTCGGCCCCCTTGAACTTTGCGACCTTTTGCCACATTTCAGGCTTCAAACATAAAGATATAAAACTATATTTTTTTGTGAAGAATTAACAACAAGTGGGACACAATCATGAAGTGGAACGTCATTTATTGGATATTTCAAACTTTTTTAACAAATCAAAAACTGAAAAATTGGGCGTGCAAAATTATTCAGCCCCTTTACTTTCAGTGCAGCAAACTCTCTCCAGAAGTTCAGTGAGGATCTCTGAATGATCCAATGTTGACCTAAATGACTAATGATGATAAATACAATCCACCTGTGTGTAATCAAGTCTCCGTATAAATGCACCTGCACTGTGATAGTCTCAGAGGTCCGCTAAAAGCGCAGAGAGCATCATGAAGAACAAGGAACACACCAGGCAGGTCCGAGATACTGTTGTGAAGAAGTTTAAAGCCGGATTTGGATACAAAAAGATTTCCCAAGTTTTAAACATCCCAAGGAGCACTGTGCAAGCGATAATATTGAAATGGAAGGAGTATCAGATCACTGCATATCTACCAAGACCTGGCCGTCCCTCTAAACTTTCAGCTCATACAAGGAGAAGACTGATCAGAGATGCAGCCAAGAGGCCCATGATCACTCTGGATGAACTGCAGAGATCTACAGCTGAGGTGGGAGACTCTGTCCATAGGACAACAATCAGTCGTATATTGCACAAATCTGGCCTTTATGGAAGAGTGGCAAGAAGAAAGCCATTTCTTAAAGATATCCATAAAAAGTGTTGTTTGAAGTTTGCCACAAGCCACCTGGGAGACACACCAAACATGTGGAAGAAGGTGCTCTGGTCAGATGAAACCAAAATTGAACTTTTTGGCAACAATGCAAAACGTTATGTTTGGCGTAAAAGCAACACAGCTGAACACACCATCCCCACTGTCAAACATGGTGGTGGCAGCACCATGGTTTGGGCCTGCTTTTCTTCAGCAGGGACAGGGAAGATGGTTAAAATTGATGGGAAGATGGATGGAGCCAAATACAGGACCATTCTGGAAGAAAACCTGATGGAGTCTGCAAAAGACCTGAGACTGGGACGGAGATTTGTCTTCCAACAAGACAATGATCCAAAACATAAAGCAAAATCTACAATGGAATGGTTCAAAAATAAACATATCCAGGTGTTAGAATGGCCAAGTCAAAGTCCAGACCTGAATCCAATCGAGAATCTGTGGAAAGAACTGAAAACTGCTGTTCACAAATGCTCTCCATCCAACCTCACTGAGCTCGAGCTGTTTTGCAAGGAGGAATGGGAAAAAATGTGTGCAAAACTGATAGAGACATACCCCAAGCGACTTACAGCTGTAATCGCAGCAAAAGGTGACGCTACAAAGTATTAACTTAAGGGGGCTGAATAATTTTGCACGCCCAATTTTTCAGTTTTTGATTTGTTAAAAAAGTTTGAAATATTCAATAAATGTCGTTCTACTTCATGATTGTGTCAACTTGTTGTTGATTCTTCACAAAAAAATACAGTTTTAAATCTTTATGTTTGAAGCCTGAAATGTGGCAAAAGGTCGCAAAGTTCAAGGGGGCCGAATACTTTCGCAAGGCACTGTAAGTCTGCCTCTGATGTTTTTCCTGGAAAGAAGTGGCTTTTTTCCTGCCCTTCTTGACACCAGGCCATCCTCCGAAAGTCTTCTCCTCACTGTGCGTGCAGATGCACTCACACCTGCCTGCTGCCATTCCTGAGCAATCTCTGTAATGGTGGTGCCCCGATCCCGCAGCTGAATCAACTTTAGGAAACGGTCCTGGAGCTTGCTGGACTTTCCTCAAGCATTCTTCACAACACCAAAGCAATGATGATGGCACGTGTTTCCTTGCAGGTAATCATGGTTAACAGAGGAAGAAACAATTATTCCAAGCACCACCTTCCTTTTGAAGCTTCGAGTCTGTTATTCAAACTCAATCAGCATGACAGAGTGATCTCCAGCCTTGTCCTCGTCAACACTCACATCTGTGTTAATGAGAGAATCACTGACATGATGTCAGCTGGTCCTTTTGAGGAAGGGCAGTGGAAATGTTTTTTGGCGATTCAGTTAATTTGCATGGCAAAGAGGGACTTTGCAATTAATTGCAATTCATATGATCACTCTTCATAACATTCTGAAGTATATGCAAATTGCCATCATACAAATTGAGGCAGCAGACTTTGTGAAAATTAATATTTGTGTCATTCTCAAGACTTTTGGCCACGACTGTACAGTAGCTAGCTATGTTGGTCTATTGTGCTTCCAACAATGGTTGCTTAAGATTCAAACCTTCTCAAATAGCCAAATTCATAGGCTTCAGAGGGATAATGAACTTCACAGTCTCCTGCTATTAAAATACACCTATTTTTAAAAATTAGTTTCTACATTGTAGAATAATAGTGAAGACATCAAAACTATGAAATTACACACATGGAATTATGTAGTAACAAAAAAAGTGTTAAAAAATCCAAATATATTTTATATTGAAGATTCTTCAAAGTAGCCATCCTTTGCCTTGATGACATCTTTGCACATGCTTGGCATTCTCTCAACCATCTTCATGATGTAGTAACCTGGAATGCATTTCAATTAACAGGTGTGCCTTGTTAAAAGTTAATCTGTGGAATTTATTTCCTTCTTAATGCCTTTGAGCCAATCAGTTGTGTTGTGACAAGGTAGGGGTGTTATACAGAATATAACCCTATTTAGTAAAAAGGCCAAATCCATATTATGGCAAGAACAGCTCAAATGAACAAAGAGAAGTGCCAGTCCATCATTACTTTAAGATATGAAGGTCAGTCAATCCAGACAATTTCAAGAACTTTGAAAGTTTCTTCAAGTGCAGTTGCAAAAACCGTCAAGCTTTATGATGAAACGGAGTCTCATGAGGACCGCCACAGGATAGGAAGACCCAGCGTTACCTCTGCTGCAGAGGATAAGTTCATTAGAGTTAACTACACATCATGCTTCATAAATGCTTCACAGAGTTCAAGTAATCAACATCAACTGTTCAGAGGAGACTGTGTGAATCAGGCCTTCATGGTCGAATTGCGGCTAAGAAAACACTACTAAAGGACACATATAAGAAGAAGAGACTTGCTTTGGCCAAAAAACATGTGCAATGGACATTAGACCGGTGGAAATCTGTCCTTTGGTCTGATGAGTCCAAATTTGAGATTTTGGTTCCAACTGCTATGTCTTTGTGAGACACAGAGTAGGTGAAGGGAGGATCTCTGCATGTGTGGTTCCCACTGTAAAGCATGGAGGAGGAGGTGTGAGGGTGACACTGTCAGTGATTCATTTAGAATTCAAGGCACACTTAAGCGGCATGGTTACCACAGCATTACACCAGGTTTGCGCTTAGTGAGCCCATCATTTGTTTTTCAATAGGACAATTTAACCTTTATTTAACTAGGCAACTCAGTTAAGAACACACTCTTATTTACAATGAAGGCATACCGGGGAGCAGCGGGTTAACTGCCTTGTTCAGGGGCAGAACGGACAGTTTTGACCTTGTCAGCTCGGGAATTCGATCCAGCAACCTTTCGGTTACTGTCCCAATGCTCTAACCACTACCCTACCTGCCACCCCGCAATGACCCAAAACACACCTCCAGGCTGTGTATAGGCTATTTGACCAAGAGGGAGAATGATGGAGTGCTGCATCAGATGACCTGGTCTCTACAATCACCCGATCTCAACCCAATTGAGATAGTTTGGGATGAGTTGGATCGCAGAATGAAGGAAAAGCATTCAACAAGTGCACAGCATATGTGGGAACTCCTTCAAGACTGTTTGAAAACCATTCCAGGTTAACCTGTTTGAGAGAATGCCAATAATGTGCAAAGCTGTCATCTAGGCAAAGGTTGGCTACTTTAAAGAATCTAAAATGGAGGACGGAAGCTAGCTGTCCTCCGCCTGCACCATGGCGCTACCCTAGACAGTGCTGTTGAAGTTACTGTAGACCTTCATTGCAAAACTGTGTTATTTAATAAACAAATTTGGTGACATATGAATATATTTAATATAGTTTTATCTAAAAAGGTTATTTTTTTTTAATGTTTCACTATTTTGATTTGTATTATATTTCACTGAGTAGGATGGTCCTCCCCTTCCTTTTCTGAGGTGTCTTCACTAATATATATATATATATATATATATATCATTATGCTCTCTGTATTTTAAGATATAGGCCTATTGTAAATTATTGTAGCACCACCAAACATAACTTTAAGCTACATATTAATTTAACAGAGGTAGTTAACTCTCCATTGATCAGCACAGCAATTGATAAAGCAGGACCATGTTTGCAAAACAAGTGGCTCTGAGCTAATGTCGATATTACACAAGTATGCTAACGGTTGCAGAAATCACAGTTACAGAAATCAGGAATGCAGACATTGTGAAATGTCAGAATAATAGTAGAGAGAATTATTTATTTCAGATTTTGTTTCTTTCATCACATTCCCAGTGGATCAGGAGTTTACATACACTCAATTCGTATTTAGTAGCATTGCCTTTAAATTGTTTAACTTGGGTCAAATGTTTCAGGTAGCCTTCCACAAGCTTCCCACAATAAGTTGGGTGAATTTTTGTAACGCTCCGGGTGTCGTGGGTGTGGAGTCAGACGCAGGAAACAGAGAGTGCAATGCTGTGCTCTTTAATGCACAAACGCAACACAGGCTGCTCACAACCAAACTGCCCCAAACACGGGGGACGAAAATAGTACAACCGAAATACAGGATCAGGAAAAAACACGTTCCTCTACTACAGAACCGAAGGTCACAATAATGAATCCCGCACAAAGGATCAGGCGGGCCGGCTGTCTAATAAAGCCCAACTAATCATTCACAAACAGGTGCTTACAAATAAACATACAAGGAGGGGGAGGAAAGACAATCAGTGGCAGCTAATAGGCCGGTGACGACGACCGCCGAGCGCCACCCGACCGGGAAGGGAAGCCACCCTCGGTCGGACTCGTGACAATTTTGGCCCATTCCTCTTGACAGAGCTGGTGTAACTGAGTCAGGTATGTAGGCCTCCTTGCTCGCACAAGCTTTTTCAGTTCTGCCCATACATTTTCTATGGGGATGAGGTCAGGGCGTTGTGATGGCCACTCCAATACCTTGACTTTGTTGTCCTGAAGCCATTTTGCCACAACTTTGGAAGTATGCTTGGTGTCATTGTCCATTTGGACGACCCATTTGCAACCAAGCCTTAACTTCCTGACTGATTTCCTTTCGGGAAATCTGACCACGACTCCATTTTGTTGCTCCCAGCCTATATACAGAAACTAAAACAGGAAGCGCCCGTGCTCAGGTCTGTTCAACGCTGGTCCAACCAATCGGATTCCACGCTTCAGGATTGCTTCGATCACGTGGACTGGGATATGTTCCACAATGCGTCGGACAACAACATTGATGAATACGCTGATTCGGTGAGCAAGTTTTTTAGCAAGTACATCGGTGATGTACCCACAGCGTCTATTAAAACATTCTCCAATCAGAAATCGTGGATTGATGGCAGCATTCGCGCAAAACTGTAACCGCGAACCACTACTTTCAATCAGGGCAAGGTGACTGGAAACATGACCGAATACAAACAGTGTGGCTATTCTCTCTGCAAGGCAATCGAAAAGCTAAGCTTCGGTATAGAGACAAAGTAGAGTCGCAATTCAACGGCTCAGACACGAGAGGTATGTGGCAGGGTCTACAGTCAATCACAGAATACGAAAGGAAAACTAGCCCCGTCGCAGACCACGATGTCTTGCTCCCAGACAAACTAAACAACTTCTTTGCTCGCTTTGAAGACAGTACAGTGCCACTGACACGGCCCACTACCAAAACCTGTGGGCTCTTCTTCACTGCAGCCAATGTGAGTAAAACATTTAAATGTGTTAACCCTCGCAAGGCTGCAGGCCCAGACGACATCTCCAGCCGCGTCCTCAGAGCATAAGCAGACCAGCTGGCTGGTGTGTTTATGGACATATTCAATCAATCCCAGTCTGCTGTTCCCACATGCTTCAAGAGGGCCACCATTGTTCCTGTTCCCAAGAAAGCGAAGGTAACTGCACTAAATGACTATCGCCCTGTAGCACTCACTTCCGTCATCATGAAGTGCTTTGAGAGACTAGTCAAGGACCATATCACCTCCACCCACCTACCTGACACCCTAGACCCACTGCAATTTGCTTACCACCCCAATATGTCCACAGACGACTCAATCGCAATCACACTGCACACTGCCCTAACCCATCTGGACAAGAGGAATACCTATGTAAGAATCCTGTTCATCGACTACAGCTCAGCATTTAACACCATAGTACCCTCCAAACTCGTCATTAAGGTCGAGACCCTGGGTCGCCCTGTGCAGCTGGGTCCTGGACTTCCTGACTTGCCTCCCCCAGGTGGTGAGGGTAGGTAACGACATTTCCACATGATCCTCAACACTGGGGCCCCACAAGGGTGCGTTCTCAGCCCTCTCCTGTTCTCCCTGTTCACCCATGACTGCGTGGCCATGCACGCCTCCAACTCAATCATCAAGTTTGCAGACGACACTACAGGGGTAGGCTTGATTACCAACAATGACGAGATGGCCTACAGGGAAGAGGTGAGGGCCCTCGGAGTGTGGTGTCAGGACAATAACCTCACACTCAATGTCAACAAAACAGAGGAGATGATTGTGGACTTCAGGAAACAGCAGAGGGAGCAGCACCCTATCCACATCGATGGGACAATAGTGGAGAAGGTGGAAAGTTTTAATTTCCTCGGCGTACACATCACGGACAAACTGAAATGGGTCCACCCACACAGACAGCATGGTGAAGAATGTTCAGCAGCGCCTCTTCAACCTCAGGAGGCTGAAGAAATTTGGCTTGTCACCAAAAACACTCACAAACTTTTACAGATACACAATCAAGAGCATCCTGTCAGGCTCACCGCCTGGTACCGCAACTACTCTGCCCACAACCATAAGGCTCTCCAGTGGGTAGTGAGGTCTGCACAACACATCACTGGGGGCAAACTACCTGCCCTCCAGGACACCTACAGCACCCGATCTCACAGGAAGGCCATCAGACTGTTAAACAGCCATCACTAACATTGAGAGGCTACTGCCAACATATTGACTCATCTCTAGCCACTTTAATAATGGACAAATTGATGTAATAAATGTTTCACTAGCCACTTTAAACAATGGCACTTTATATCATGTTTACATAATCTACATTACTCATCTCATATGTATATACTGTACTCTACTACTATGTATATACCATCTACTGCATTTTGCCTATGCCGTTCGGCCATCGCTCATTCATATATTTGTATGTATATATTCTTATTAATTCCTTTACACTTGTGTGTATAAGGTAGTTGTTGTGAAATTGTTAGGTTAGATTACTTGTTAGATATTACTGCATGGTCGGAACTAGAAGCACAAGCATTTCGCTACTCTCGTATTAACATCTGCTTACCATGTGTATGTGACAAATCAAATTTTATTTTATTTGATGACAAGTAAAGAGGCACTGAGTTTGAAGGGAGGCCTTGAAATACATACACAGGTACACCTCCGATTGACTCAAATTAATTAGCCTATCAGAAGTTTCTAAAGCCATGACATAATTTTCTGGAATTTTCCAAGCAGTTTAAAGGCACAGCCAATTTAGTGTATGTAAACCGCTGGCCCACTGGAATTGTGACACAGTGAATTACGAGGGAAACGTTCCGTCTGTAAACAATTGTTGGAAAAATGACTTGTGTCATGAACAAAGTAGATGTCCTAACCAACTTGTGTCATGCACAAAGTAGATGTCCTAACTGACTTGCCAAAACTATAGTTTGTTAACAAGAAATGTGTAAAGTGATTGAAAAATGTGTTTTAATGACTCCAACCTAAGTGTATGTTACCTTCCTACTACAACTGTAGGCATGCATGTCAGCTTTGACACCGGTTTTGCACATCAGCGTTTAACTAGACATCGGGCCGATACCAATGTCTCCAACCTAAGTGTATGTAAACTTCCGACTTCAACTGTATATATATATTAGTACTATTAAGTTCTCAAGCCCTGTGTTATTGGTATTTGCCCCCTGAAGTCTGTTCTAGGTCTGTGGGAGGCCAATGTTGTGTAATGTGTGTGTATATGTAGATTGTAGTGGGGGTGTGTGGGAGGGGGCTCTCGAGGAGATGTATTGATCATGAAGTTAATGTGGAGGCAGGAGATCTGAGAGCCTGCATGTGCGTGTAGCTAACGAGAGGCAGGAGATCTGAGAGCCAGGATCAATAGGGGGAGTTGGCAAGGAGAATGGAAGACGATGTCATCATCAGCTGTCCAACTGCCAAGCCCACTTGTGGATTAATTATTACAAATGATCAGTCATATTGTCTTTCCTCTTACAAAGCTATTTGACCGTTGGGCGATGACAGAGCTATATTAAACGCGTTCTTCCACAACAGACTCTGAAGGCTTTCTTTCACAGCACTGTAAAATGCCCACAGAATAATATTACTCAAAGTTATTGTATTCTATTCTATTCTATCGTATAAGCGATTAATTTATTATAATAAATTAGTCAAAGCTGTTTTGATCAGATGATGTATGTACAGTTCCTTCGGACAGCATTCACACCCCTTTTGTTGTGTTACAGCCTGAATAAAAAATTGATGAAATGTAGATGTTTTCTTCTCACTGGCCTTAACACAATACCCCATAATTTCAAAGTGGAATTATGTTTTTCGAAAAATGTTCAAATTCATTAAAAGTGAAAAGCTGAAATGTCTTGACCCTTTTGTTATGGCAAGCCTTAATAAGTTCAGGAGTAAACATTTTCTTAACAAGTCATATAATAAGTTGCATGGACTCACTCCGTGTGCAATAATAGTATTCAACTTCATATCTGTACTCCACACATACAATTATCTGTAAGGTCCCTCAGTCGAGCAGTGAATTTCTAACAAAGATTACACCACAAAGACCAGGGAGGTTTTCCAATGCTTCGAAAGAAGTGCACCTATTGGTAGATGGGTAAAGAAAAAACATATTTAATATCGCTTTGAGCATGGTGATGTTATTAATTACACTTTTGATGGTGTATCAATACACCCAGTCACTACAAAGAGAGAGGCATTTTTCATATTCAGTTTCCTGGAGAGGAGGGAAACCGGTCAGGGATTTCACCACTAGGCCAATGTTTACTTTAAAACAGTTACAGAGTTTAATGGCTGTGTTAGGGAAAACTGAGGGTGGATCAAAAACATTGTAGCAACTCCACAATACTAACCTAATTGAGAGAGGGAAAATAAGAAAGCCTGTACAGAATACAAATATTCCAAAACATGCAGCAGGTTTGCAACAAGGCACTGAAGTAATACTACAAAGTTTTATATTTGGGGCCAATCTAACACATATCAATATAACACATTACTGAGTACCATGCTCCATATTTTCAAGCATAGTGGTGGCTGCATCATGTTATGGGCATGCTTGTAATTGTTAAGGACTGGGGAGTTTTTCAGGATTAAAAATAAACGGAATGCAGCTAATAACAGGCAAAATAGATAGATGAAAACCTGGTTCACTGGGAGACAAATTCACCTTTCAGTATGACAATAAGCTAAAAACGCAACACCAAATCTACACTGGAGTTGCATACCAAGAAGATAGTGAATGTTCCTGAGTGGCCTAGTTACGGTTTTGAATTAAACCCGCTTGAAAATCTATGACAAGACTTGAAAATTGTTGTCTAGCAATGATCAACAACCAATTTGACAGAGCTTGAATAATTTTGAAAATAATAATGGACAAATACTGTATAGCCTGGTGTGCAAACCTCTTAGAGACTTACCCAGTTGTAATCGCTGCCAAATGTATTTATTTACTCAGTGGTGTGAATACTTATGTAAATTATATATTTATTTTATGTTCCCCAAAACATTCAAACAATTCTAAAAACATTATTTAACTTTGTCATTATGGAGTTTTTGTGTAGATGTGTGAGATTTCTTATCATTTGTTTTAGCAATTTTGAATACAGGCTGTAACACAACGAAATGTGGAATGAGTCAAGGGGTATGAACACTTTCTGAATGCACTGTATAGGCAGAGATGTACAGTGAGCTCCAAAAGTATTGGGATAGTGAGAAATGTTTTGTTGTTTTGGCTCTGTACTCTAGCACTTTGGATTTGAAATGATACAAAGAGAAAGTTACAGATGCACACATATCTTACCCTCAAGGCATACTAACCTCTCACCATTACAATAACAGGGGAGGTTAGCATTTTGAGGGGGCTATGATATCTGTATGTTTTGAACTTTCTCATTCATTATTATTCACAAATCATTCAGGACTATCTGTAATCATGACAGCATCCACATTAATTTAGATATGTTTAGGGACATATTATATTCTTATTTACAATAAAAGTCTCCAAAATGACACAATACATTATTTACCATTAATTTCTATTGGGGGCAAAATTATCTGAAACACAACCAAAACAAACAGCAAATGGTTCCAACAAATTTGTGGAGTTGCAAGCAAGGGTTGGAACTGGTTCAGGGAACAGAAAAGAAAACCGGAAAATAACTAAATTTAAGGAACAGAACCTGAACCGAAAACGAAAGTGATCGATACTGTGCCGTTAATTTAAAAGCATTTTTATTTATACATGTTTTAATTTTACCCCCTTTTTCGCCCCAATTTCATGGTTTCCAATTGTTAGTAGTTACTATCTTGTCTCATCGCTACAACTCCCGTACGGGCTCGGGAAAGACGAAGGTCGAAAGCCATGCTGCCTCCGAAACTCAACCCCACCAAGCCGCACTGCTTCTTTAACACAGCACGCATCAAACCCGGAAGCCAGCCGCAACAATGTGTCGGAGGAAACACTGTGCACCTGGCAACCTGGATAGCGTGCACTGCGCCTGGCCCGTCACAGGAGTCGCTGGTGCACGATGAGACAAGGATGTCCCTACCGGCCAAGCTCTCCCCAACCCGGACGACGCTAGGCCAATTGTGCGTCGTCCCACGGACCTCCCGCTGCGACAGAGCCTGGGCACGAACCCAGAGTCTCTGGTGGCACAGCTAGCACTGCAATGCAGTGCCCTAGACCACTGTGCCACCCGCGAGGCTTAAAAGCATTTTTTACGTGCCGAGCATCAAAGCACCTCTGCAAATCCCTCACTCTGTCAATCAGAGAAATATTCTAGCATTTGCCTGCCGGCTGGAAATCTTTGCCAGTCGGTGTGTGTCCCGAAGCCACTCCTGCGTTGTTTTGGCTTTGTGCTTAGGGTCGTTGTCCTGTAGGAAGGTGAACGTTCACCTCCAGTCTGAGGTCCTGAGCACTCTGGACAGGTTTTCATCAAGGCATGACGCTGCCACCACCGTGCTTTACCGTAGGGATGGTGCCAGATTTCCTCCAGACGTGAAGCTTGGCCTTCCGGTTACATCAGACCAGAGAATCTTGTTTCTCATGGTCTGAGCATCTTTTAGGTGCCTTTTGGTAAACTCCAAGCGGGCTGTCATGTGCCTTTTACTGAGGAGTGGCTTCCGTCTGGCCAATTCTACCATAAAGGTGATTGGTGGAGTGCTGCAGAGATGGTTGTCTTTCCAGAATGTTCTCCTATCTCCACAGAGGAACTCTGGAGCTCTGTCAGCTTTCTGAATGCACTGTAAGTGAATTTATCCCCAAAGGGAATACAGTACCATTTGGGTACATAATATATATATATATTCCCTGTACTACTTTTAAATTCCTGTATAATCGTACAACAAGCAGTAAACAAGCCACATTGGGGTCTTTAGCCGAAGTAATATGGTTTAGGAAAGTATTGTTGTTTAATTTCAATGAATCTAATCTGTTGTCTGTAGATAAATGAACATATGAAGCGTATACATACAGTATGCATATAGAGGTTTTGGATTTTGTCCCTTATCGACAACTTATTTTGACTACAAATACACAGCTGGTTTTGACTACAAATAGATAGCTTGCTTTGACTACAAATAGATAGCTTGCTTTGACTACAAATAGATAGCTTGCTTTGACTACAAATAGATAGCTTGCTTTGACTACAAATAGATAGCTTGCTTTGACTACAAATAGATAGCTTGCTTTGACTACAAATAGATAGCTTGCTTTGACTACAAATAGATAGCTTGCTTTGACTACAAATAGATAGCTTGCTTTGACTACAAATAGATAGCTTGCTTTGACTACAAATAGATAGCTTGCTTTGACTACAAATAGATAGCTTGTTTTGACTACAAATAGATAGCTTGTTTTGACTACAAATAGAGAGTGAAGTACACATGGAGCATAAAACAGTCATATGAAAATACATACATTATTTATGACAGAATACGCATAGGATCTGGCCAACATAAAGATATGCCCATATCATCACAATCACATCATTGATCATCAATAACAGTTTATTTACACAGTGGTTGATGTGTTATTGCTAAAGGGACCAGTAGTATTGCTGTTTGAAGAGGTGTCTGGAGAATCATACAGACCATGAATCATGACCATGGACCCATAACTGCTATTGAAATGTAAGAGGTGTGCAATGCTAAATATAACTCCTTAATCATGAAGATGCTAAAAAGAGATATCCTTGTAGTTACAATAATTATTGTCATTATTATTGTTATTATTAACATTATTGTTATTCAGGTGTATAGCCTAGTAATCAATACAGGGGTGTTGGCATGATGGAAGACTTATCTCGGACGAAAAAAAAAGATTCACTGTGTGAATGTGTTACCAGACCAGGATTGAGAGGAAAACTAGGGAAAGAACGGTACAAGTATGCTTTCTTCTGGAGTTCCTTGTGAATAATATTTTACAAAATGATTTTTATGTATGCAGAAGAGCCCTCTATTAAACAAAATAGGGAAATAACGTGATCAACATTGATCAACCTTTTGAGTTTAGTTGGAGGATTCTGGCTTGTACAAAGCCAATGGGTGCAACGTGTGAGTGGGTGTTGTTCTTTAGCCTAGAGAACAGAACAGGACTGTGTTTGTGTCTGGTTGTTTTCTAGGGAGATGAATGGAAGAGGAGACAGGCCGAGGCAGAAGCCTCTGTCTGCCTGAGACGATGAACAGGAGATTCATTACCCTTTGTGTGTGTGTGTGTGTGTGTGTGTGTGTGTGTGTGTGTGTGTCAGTGTGTGTCTCCATTACCACCCCTCACGGCTCTATTGGGTCTCATTATTCCCCCATCTCTATCACTGGGAGGAAGAGTGGGGGCCGCTGGCATAACCCACCATCCATCACACACACACACACACACACACACACACACACACACACACACACACACACACACACACACACACACACACACACATACACACACACACACACACACACACACACACACACACACACACACACACACACACATCCAAACATGCATAAACACACCCATTAACTCTCTTTTCCACATTTTCTTGTGTTACAACCTGAATTTAAAATGGAAAAAAAAAAAATTTTTACAAGTTAATAAAAAATGGAAAGCTGTAAGGTCTTGAGTCAATAAGTATTCAACCCTTATGTTATGGCAAACCTAAATAAGTTCAGGAGGAACAAGTCACATAATACGTTTTCATGGACTCTATGTGCAATAATAGTGTTTCAAAACATGATTTTGTTATGACTACTTCATCTCTGTACCCCATACAGACAATTATCTGTAAGGTCCCTCAGGCAAGCAGTGAATTTCAAACACCGACTCAACCACAAAGACCATGTTTTCCAAAGCCTCGCAAAGAAGGGCATCGATTGGTAGATGGGTAAAAAAAAAGCAGACATATAATATCCCTTTGAGCATTACACTTTGGATGGTGTATCAATACACCAACTCACTACAAAGATACAGGCATCTTTCCGAACCGCTCAGGGACAAGGCCAATAATGACTTTAACATTTTACTGCAGTGGGATAAATCAGGGTCAAACAGAGTGTTCTTGGTAGTCTTAAACCAAAGTTTACATCTCACACACATGGTTATGGGAATAAAAAAGAAGACACCTGTACCATGTCAGATATAGATATTGAAATGTATTCAATGTTGAGTTTGAATCCCAGTATTACACTTTATATACACTACTGTTCAAAAGTTTTGGGTCACTTAGAAATGTCCTTGTTTTTTAAAGAAAAGCTATTTTTTGTCCATTAAAATAACATCAAATTGATCAGAAATACAGTGTAGACATTGTTAGTGTTGTAAATTACTATTGTAGCTTGAAACTGCAGATTTTTTAATGGAATATCTACATAGGCGTACAGAGGCCCATTATCAGCAACCATCACTCATGTGTTCCAATGTCACATTGTGTTAGCTAATCCAAGTTTAAAACTTTAAAAGGCTAATTGATCATTAGAACATTTTTTTGAAATTATGTTAGCAAAACTGTTGTTCGGATGAAAACTGTTGTTCGGATTAAAGAAGCAATAAAACCGGCCTTCTTTAGACGGGTTGAGTATCTGGAGCATCGGCATGTGTGGGTTCGATTACTGGCGTAAAATGGTCAGAAACAAAGACCTTTCTTCTGAAACTCATCAGTCTATTCTTGTTCTGAGCAATGAAGGCTATTCCATGCAAGAAATTGCCAAGAAACTGAAGATCTCGTACAAGATCTTGTGTATAGTTTGAGAATTAGACACCTCACAAGTCCTCAACTGGCAGCTTCATTATATAGCACCCGCAAAACACCAGTCTCAATGTCAACAGTGAAGAGGCGACTTCGGGATGCTGGCCTTCTAGGCAGAGTTCCTCTGTCTAGGGTCTGTGGTCTTTTTATTGGCCAGTCTGAGATATGTCTTTTTCTTTGCAACTCTGCCTAGAAGGCCAGCATCCCGGAGTCGCCTCTTCATTAAACTAACTATGTCAACAAACCTGGTCTAATTGTTATCTAATTAAATGAATCATGTAACAATGAACTCATTAGGATTTGAGGCACCACAAGAGTGGTTGTTTAAAAGTTCTTACGGCTAGGGGTTCCGCTAGCGGCAACCCTCAACAACATTTAACTGAAAATATTTTTTGGAAATATGTAACTTTCATACATTAACAAGTGCAATACACCAAATGAAAGGTACATTTCTTGTTAACCTACCCATCGTGCCAGATTTCAAAAAGGCTTTTCAGCGAAAGCACACCATATGATTATGTTAGGTCAGAGCCAAGTCACAAAAGCACACACAGCCATTTTTCCAGCAAAAGAGAGGAGTCACAAAAGGCAGAAATAGAGATAAAATGAATCACTAACCTTTGATGAT
This sequence comes from Oncorhynchus mykiss, assembly GCF_057628025.1. Classification (NCBI taxonomy): domain Eukaryota; kingdom Metazoa; phylum Chordata; class Actinopteri; order Salmoniformes; family Salmonidae; genus Oncorhynchus; species Oncorhynchus mykiss. The sequence goes on along the minus strand of NC_143025.1, from coordinate 79,600,304 downwards.
CTTCATCAGATGACACTCATAGGACATCATGTTACACAATACATGTATGTTTTGTTCGACAAAGTGCATATTATATCCAAAAAATCTCAGTTTACATTGGCGCGTTACGTTCAGTAATGTTTTGCTTCTACACCTGCATTGCTTGCTGTTTGGGGTTTTAGGCTGGGTTTCTGTACAGCACTTTGAGATATCAGCTGATGTATAGGGTTATATAAATAAATTTGATTTGATTTGATTTGATTTTGCTTCCAAAACACCCGGTGATTTTGCAGAGAACCACATCAATTTTCAGAAATACTCATAATAAACATTGATAAAAGATTCAACTGTTTTTCACAGAATTAAAGATATACTCCTCCTTAATGCAACCGCTGTGTCAGATTTAAAAAAAACTTTACGGAGAAAGCAAACCATGCAGTAATCTGAGTACAGAGGTCAGACAACAAATCAAGCCATACAGATATCCACCATGTTGGAGTCAACAGAAGTCAGAAATAGCATTATAAATGTTTACTTACCTTTGATGATCTTCATCAGAATGCACTCCCATGAATCCCAGTTCCACAATAAATGTTTAATTTACTATAAAGTTCATCTTTATGTCCAAATAGCTCCTTTTTGTTAGCGCGTTCAGCCCAGTAATCCAAATTCATGACGCACAAGCAGACGAAAAGTAAAAAAGTTCCGTTACAGTTCGTAGAAACATGTCAAACGAAGTATAGAATCAATCATTAGGATGTTTTTAACATAAATCTTCAATAATGTTCCAACTGGAGAATTCCTTTGTCTTCAGAAATGCAATGGAACTCAAGCTAACTCTCACGTGGACGTGCATCACGAGCTCATGGCACTCTGCCAGACCACTGACTCATTCAGCTCCCATTCTCCCTCCTTCACAGATAGGCCAAGAGTTGAAAAACTACAAACCTCAGATTTTCCACTTCCTGGTTGGATTTTCTCAGGTTTTCGCCTGCCATATGAGTTCTGTTATACTCACAGACATCATTCAAACAGTTTTAGAAACTTCAGAGTGTTTTCTATCCAATCATATTAGCAACTGCAAATGCATATACAGTGGGGCAAAAAAGTATTTAGTCAGCCACCAATTGTGCAAGTTCTCCCACTTAAAAAGATGAGAGAGGCCTGTAATTTTCATCATAGGTACACTTCAACTATGACAGACAAAATGAGAAAAAAAATCCAGAAAATCACATTGTAGGATTTTTAATGGATTTATTTGCAAATTATGGTGGAAAATAATAAGTATTTGGTCAAATACTTGGTTTTCCTCCGGTTATGAACACAGTATATCCCGTCTCCAATTTTATCGATTATTTACATTAAAAAATACCTAAAATTGTATTACAAAAGTAGTTTGAAATGTTTGGACAATGCTTACAGGTAACTTTTGAGAAATTTTGTAGTCACATTGCGCTTGTTGGAACCGGTATTTTTCAAACACGCCAAATTAATGGACATTTTGGATATATATCGACAGAATTAATCAAACAAAAGGACCATTTGTGATGTTTATGGGACATATTGGAGTGCCAAAAGAAGAAGCTTGTCAAAGGTAAGGCATGAAATATATTTTTTAATTTCTGTGTTTTGTGTTGAAATCTGCTTGTCTCTCTTTGTTTACTGGGGTGCTATCCTCAGATAATAGCATTGTTTGCTTTCACCGTAAAGTTTTTAAATCTGACACGTTGGCTGGATTCACAACAAGTGTAGCTTTAATTTGGTACATTGAATGTGTGATTTCATCAAAGTTTAATTTTTATAGTAATTTATTTGAATTTGTATCATATTGTCATCCTGAACAGTTGTAACCTCCTGCATCTGCAAAATCCCCTGCCTTCCGTATGATTCAGTACTACAGAAATGGCTAAAATGATGAAATACATGGTAACACAGGATAAACATACACACTAAATACATTAAAACAGGTCCCTAGCGGACTGACACAATATGGTGGCTTGTTGCAAATAAGATAGAGAGGGAGAGAGAGAGAGAGCGGCGCAGAGACATAATACTTTGGTATGTTTAGAAACTACTCTCACAGTAATCATATACTTTGCACACTAACTGCCGCCCGTTTGGAGTAAGAAATCATGGATGTATTTACGTGTAAATATCTTGGTTCGACGTAGATCTCTGTCGGAACCAGGCTGCCTTGGAAAGGGAGTTGGGCTTTTGTAATGCTTGTAAGGCTTTGACTGTCCAAAAGGGTTCCCCATCAGTCTCGTACTGTTGCTCACCTCTGCCGTTGCCCAGCATCCAGCATCGTGTAGTCCTGAACAGAACTACGGAGTTCACTCTACTTCTACTTGCTCTGGAAGATAATTATTTGAAGACAGGCTAGCCAGCCATGTTGATAGTTCTCAATGGGGTGATGAGAGTAACGTACTACGGTGATTTGAGAAGAGTAGTAGAATGGTCCCATTTAAATGAGCTTTTATAGATATTTTACTTCGGACAGCTAGTCAGCCATACCAGTGATTGCCCGAGAGGTGAGCTTCTCTCCTCTACCTTGTGTTAATATCCAGAGTTCGAATTACGTCAAACCACTTTGGACGTAAGCTGCAGCTCAACGACTCTGGTCTGATATGTTAATTCTTAACCCATCATTTTATACAGTTCTTCAAAAGGGCGGTTCCCACATGCTGACACGCCCTCAAACCTCACTCAGGGACAATGACTACTTCTTTGTACAAAGTTATAGAACCAATTTCCTCATAAAGTTTCTACCACATCCCTCTATTAATTTACAAAACACTTTCATAATTTTTCATATTTAATATACAAAGTAGAGGATGGAAACTTCACACATGCAGGGGGTATACTTTACAAGTTCCAGTATTTCCTTTATAATCTTTTTAATGACATCACAAAATAACAACCCATATGACATTAGTGTTCTTTTAGGTCACCTCTGCCCATTTCCCACGTTCCCATGTTCCTTTATTGCTGACACAGAGCCCCCCTGATCCATCATGACTGGTCTGCCGACGTAATCGTCCGATGTGGTTTCAACAGGCTTTTCCGTTGCAATGTCGCCGAAGACCCATCTGCTAGCCCCGCCCCGCTAGCTTTCTGAACACCGTGCCTCCCGCTCGCCTAGCATAGTAGCGACTACCCTATGATCACTCGGCTACACATGCCTCTCTCTAATGTCAATATGCCTTGCCTTCTGCTGTTTCGGTTAGTTATTGTTTTATTTCACTGTAGATCCCTAGTCCAGCTCAACATGCCTTAGATAGCTCTTTTGTCACACACCCCACACATGGGGAGACCTCACCTGGCTTAGCTGGTGTCTCCAGAGAATCAAGCTTTCTCATCATCACTCAATGCCTAGATTTACCCCCACTGTACTCACATCCTACCATATCCTTTTCTGTACATTATGCCCTTCATTTATTCTACCACGCCCAGAAATCTGCCCCTTTTATTATCTGTTCCCAACGCACAAGACGACCAGTTGTTGTAGCCTTTAGCCGTACCCTTATCCTACATCTCCTCTGTTCCTCTGGTGATGTAGAGGTTAACCCAGGCCCTGTTTGTTGACTTCTGTAACCGTAAAAGCCTTGGTTTCATGCATGTTAACATCAGAAGCCTCCTCCCTAAATTTGTTTTATTCACTGCTTGAGCACACCCTGCCAACCCTGATGTCCTAGCCGTGTCTGAATCCTGGCTTAGAATTTTTGGTGGCCTTCCTGAAATTTCCATCCCCAACTACAACATTTTCCGTCAAGATAGAACTGCCAAAGGGGGCGCAGTTGCAATCTACTGCAGATAGTTCTGTCATACTATCCAGGTCTGTGCCCAAACAGTTTGAGCTTCTACTTTCAACAATCCACCTTTCCAGTAATAGGTCTCTCACTGTTGCTGCTTCTTATAGACCCCCCTCAGCCCCCAGCTGTGCCCTGGACACCATATGCGAATTGATTGCCCCCCATCTATCCCCATCTATCTTCAGAGTTCGCACTGTTAGGTGACCTAAACTGAGATATGTTTAGCCGTTTTACAATCTAAGCTAGATGCCCTCAATCTCACACAAATTATCAAGGAACCTATCAGGTGCAACCCTAAATCCGTAACCATGGGCACCCTCATCGATATCGTCCTGACCAACTTGCCCTCTAAATACACCTCTGCTGTCTTCAACCAGGATCTCAGCAATCACTGCCGCATTGCCTGCGTACATAATGGGCCAGCGGACAAATGACCACCCCTCATCACTGTCAAATGCACCCTTAAACACTTCAGTGAGCAGACCTTTCTAATCGACCTGGCCCGGGTATCCTGGAAGGATATTGACCTCATCCCGTCAGTAGAGGATTACTGGTTGTTCATTAAAAGTGTTTACCTCACCATCTTAAATAAGCATGCCCCATTCAAAAAATTTAGAACTAAGAACAGATATAGCCCTTGGTTCACTTCTGACTGTCCTTGACCAGCACCAAAACATCCTGTGACGAACCACATTAGCATCGAATAGCCCCAGCGATATGGAACTTTTCAGGGATGTCAGGAACGACTACACCACAGTCAGTTAGGAAAGCTAAGGCTAGCTTTTTCAAACAGAAATGTGCTTCCTGTAGCACTAATTCCCAAACATTTTGGGACACCTTAAATTCCATGGAGAATAAGAGCACCTCCTCCCAGAGGCTAGGAAACACTGTCACCACCAATAAATATATGACAATCGAGAATTTCAATAAACATTTTACTACGGCTGGCCATGCTTTCCACCTGGCTACCCCGGCCAGCAGCTCTGCAACCCCCGCAGCAACTTGCCCAATTCCCCCCCGCTTCTCCTTCACCCAAATCCAGATAGCTGAAAGAGCTGCAAAATCTGGATCCCTACAAAACAGCTGAGCTAGACAATATGGACCATCTCTTTCTAAAATTATCTGCCCAGATGGTTGCAACACACATTACTCGCCTGTTCAACCTCTCTTTCGTATCGCCTGAGATCCCTAAAGATTGGAAAGCTGCCGCGTTCATCCCCCTTTTCAAAGGGGGATACACTCTAGACCCAAACTCTTACAGACTTATGTCCATCCTGCCCTTTCTTAAGTCTTTGAACGCCGAGTTAACAAACAGATCACCGACCATTTCGAATCCCTTCTTACCTTTTCCGCTATGCAATCTGTTTTCCGAGCTGGTCATGGGTGCACCTCAGCCACGCTCGAGGTCCTAAACGGTATCATAACCGCCATAGATAAAGACAGTACTGTGAAGCCATTTTCATCGTCCTGGCCTTGGTTTCTCAAATGACTGCCTCGCCTGGTTCACCAACTACTTCAGTGTGTCATATCGGAGGGCCTGTTCTCCGGACCTCTGGTAGTCTCTATGGGGGTGCCACAGGGTTCAATTATTTGGTCGACTCTTTTCTCTGTATATATCAATGATGTCGCTCTTGCTGCTGGTGATTCTCTGATCCACCTCTACGCAAACGACACCATTCTGTATATGTCTGCCCCTTCCTTAGACAATGTGTTAACAAACCTCCAAACAAGCTTCAATGCCATACAACACTCCTTCCATGGCCTCAAACTGTTCTTAAATGCTGGTAAAACTAAATGCATGATCTTCAACCGATTGCTGCGGGCAACCTGCCCGCCCTCCTAGCATCACTACTCTGGACGGTTCTGACTTAGAATATGGGGACAACTACAAATACCTAGGTGTCTGGTTAGACTGTAAACTCTCCTTCCAGACTCACATCAAAACATCTCCATTAAGCATCTTCAATCCAAAATGAAATCTAGAATTGATTTCCTATTTCACAATGAAGCCTCCGTCACTCATGCTGCCAAATATATCCTTGTATAACTGTCTATCCTACTGATCCTTGACTTCGGCGATGTAATTTACAAAATAGCCTCCAACACTCTACTCTGCAAATTGTATGTTATCTATCACAGTGCCATCAGTTTTGTAACCAAAGCCCCATGCACCACTGCGACCTGTATGCTCTCGTTGGCTGGCCCTCCTTACATATTCATCGCAAAAACCCACTGGCTCCAGGTCATCTATAAGTCTTTGCTGTGTAAAGCCCCACATTATCTCAGCTCACTGGTCACCATAGCAACACCCACTGGTAGCACGCGCTCCAGCAGGTATATTTCACTGATCATCCCTAAAGCCAACACCTTCTTTGGCCACCTTTCCTTCCAGTTCTCTGCTACCATTGATTGGAACAAATTGCAAAATTCACTGAAGCTGGAGACTTATATCTCCCTCACTAACTTTAAGCATCAGCTGTCAGAGCAGCTTACCGATCACTATACCTGTACACAGCCCAACTACCTCATCCCAATATTGTTATTTATTTTTTTGCTCTTTTGCACCCCAGTATCTCTACTTGCCCATCATCATCATCATCTGCACATCTATCACTCCAGCGTTACTGCTAAATTGTTATTATTTTGCAACTATGGCATTTTTATTGCCTTACCTCCCTAACCTTACTACATTTGCACAAACTGTACATATATTTTTCTATTGTGTTATTGACTGTACGTTTGTTTATCCCATGTGTAACTTTGTGTTGTTGTTTTCGTCATGCTGCTTTGCTTTATCTTGGCCAGGTAGCAGTTGTAAATGAGAACTTGCTCTCAACTGGCCTACCTGGTTAAACAAAAGTGAAAGAAAAAAAATATATATGTATATTGTTCCAGTATTCACTTTAGAAAATGTTAAAGTTTCAGTGGGAAAATGTCTCTGTAGACAAAGGCACATTCCTGTGTGAGCATTGGAGAGGGATGTTCTCTCCTTGATTTACAACAGGGTTTGAGATGTCAACCCCCCACCAGCTCCCTTCTCCCCCCATCTGTGGGTGAGAGAGGGTCTGGTTACTGTCATCCATTGCCAAGCTGATCTGACCTCTTTGGATCCTCACAGGACAGTCATGACAAATACTTTCTGAAGGCACTGTATTAACTCTCGCACACACACACACACACACACACACACACACACACACACACACACACACACACACACACACACACACTCACACACTCACTCACTCACGCACGCACGCACGCACGCACACACACACACTCACTAACTTAAGACACCCCGCGCCCCCAAATACGTTGTAATCGAATGATAGCAGCACCCGTCACTGTGGAAGATAGAGGTGCAGTAGCTAGCTGTAAGTAGAATGAGCCACCCTGACTGGTGATCCAGCTCCTAGAGAGTAAAGCAACTGTCTAAACAGAGTAAAATAGAGAAGAGACTGGTGAGCTATTACACTGCAGGATACTAGCTGAGGCCTGAGACACTTTCATTTGGGTAAAGAAAACATTGGCTATAGCTTGAGTTTTAACCTTTAAGAACCTTTAACTTTCTGGTTCTATTTACACTTCTCTGAGCAATAAAAAAGCATTAGACATTAGAGGACTAGACAAGCTAGTGGTGAGCTACTTCACCACTGAGCCATTGTGGATGCACTGTCTTTGCATCTATACAATAACAGCTACAATATTATCAGTTATCAGGTATGAACATGTAATGTGCACTAGACACATTTTGTCTGATCTAATGACTGTTATAAACTGGGTGGTTCAAGCCCTGAATGTTGATTGGCTGACAGCCGTGGTATATCAGACCGTATACAACGGATATGACAAAACTTTTGTTTTTCTGCTCTAATTATGTTGGTAACCAGATTATAGTAGCAATAAGACACCACAGGGGTTTGTGGTATATGGCTAAAATATCACTACTAAGGGCTGTGTCCAGGCGCTCCGCATTGCGTCATGCGTAAGAACAACCCTTAGCCGTAGTATATTAGCCATATACCACACCTCATCGGGCCATATTGCTTAAGTACACACCTCATAATGTTACATGGACTACTGTACAGAACGTCACGCTGCTTGCTTAGCTTCCTGCTAATTCGCCTCACATCAAGGCTCAAACCCAGGACCTTTGCCTTGCTAGCACACATGACCGCCCTTCTGAAGCATCTTACCTGTTGGCACCCCATGTGCTGGACTAGCACACATTTTATTAAATATAATCTGTATGGACTAGTGCACACTTGATGATGTATAGTGTAGAGATGAATATGCACTTATTTGTGCCTTTATCCTTCAATGTCACGGAATAGACCTTCCAATGTTAACAGTGTGATTGCTGTCTAAATCCCTCTCAATGTTGCCACTAAAACAGCATGAGCAGTATATTACATAACGCTCCATCAACTGCATCTGCATCAGCACAGTAATTGTCTGTAATTATATTTTACCAGGTCTGATGACTGTAGTCTGAGTGTGATGTGATCCCTAGCCAGGTCGCTGGGGAAGACGCTGGGCCAATTGTGTGCCGTCTCATGGGTCTCCCGGTCGCAGCCGGCTGCGACACAGCCCCGGATCAAACCCAGATCTGTAGTGACCCCTCTAGCACTGCGATACAATGCCTTAGACCGCTGCGACACTCGGGAGGCCCTCAGGTTTCTCAAGATTGACTTCCAAATTGGACGTCGGGAGATGACTTTAAAAAAAACATTTTGGACGGCGAGGGCCAAATGCTCCGGCTTCGAGGGTCACGTGTTCAATCCCAGTGGTAGGCTTGGTTTGAGCCCCATCCCAAAACTTAACCCTTAATGTAACCTTTCGGAATTAATGAAGGAGGATGCATAGCAGGAAGAGCAACGCAGTGTGTCAAAAACCCGAAATTTGAAGTTTGGAGAAACATGGATAAACGTCAATAACTAAAGTCAAATTGGTAAAACCGTGAGATCTTGTTAATGCACAGCGCATCTCCTATTTATGAAGAGAGTTTAACTTTATGTACAGATCTAGGATCAGTTTACTCCCCTTCAATACTAACTATAAGGGGGGAAGCCAATGCTGAACTGAGGTCAGTTGTGAAGGATAGCATGATCTTACTTCAATGACATGAGGGAGTCAGATGAGGTGAGGGGAGAGAGGGAGAAAAGATTCATAGCAAAATAGTTGTCCTACTCTATCTTTCTCTCCTTCCCTCCCTGCATCAGCAGAGCTGAAGTCTTTCAGGTGAAAAATGGGATGTTGAGACGCTGACTGAATAATTCAGAGGTTGTTACGAGGCAGCCAAACTGTGTGTGTGTGTGTGTCTTACAAGCAGCAGGACAGCATGCTAAACAGCAAACATGGCAGAGGTGCCAGAGTGCCCTTCTGAACTTCAACCCAACTTTCCCCCACAACCCATCTCTGTATACTTTGGAGGAGAAACTGCACATTCACATACACACACACCTTTACCTTGGCTGGGAAACTAAACACACACACACACACACACACACACACACACACACACACACACACACACACACACACACACACACACACACACAAAGACACACACACACACACTCCAAAATCAGGGACAAAACCTTACAAAAGGGCAGTGTTTTATCAGATAGGGTACACCTTACACAAAATCTCTGCTTCATTTCAATTAAAGTAGAACTGAATAAAATCAGACAGAAACATGTATAAATCTTGAGTACAAATCACAGCGGCCATTCACAAAGTTAACAGGTTTGTTTGGTTTGTAATGGCATGGTAAATTCACAGTGTTTTGTGAATGTTGATAAACGTTTGCGAGGTGTCACACAACACATCAGTAGGTATTATTCCAGTCTATTATCCCCTTGAGCATGAAGTTCTTGATGATCACACTGGATGACAGTCTATTTCCGATATACTGGAGATAGGAACTGTCGTGACGTGATTAGTATTAATGTGATAACTGGTATCTTATCAAATCAATAAACTATGTTTAATTATTACATGATTAAATGAATCATGTAACAATTAACTCAGTAACTTGGAGCACCACGGGAAAACCTATTTAACAAGTTACTATCTCCCGAATTAAACTCTTATAAGATATATTAATATCTGTAGATAACAGTCACTTTTTTACCTCTTTTCAGTCTCATTTTGAACGTGAAAATATTCTATAAATCTGCACGAACCCTAGTCTACATAATGACTCAGCTTATTCAAATTGGCTTAATTATTTATTTACTAACTAATGAAATAATCACACAGAAATACATAAACACTCACACAGTATAGGTTGAATTGATTACTAACATAATGTAATGAAAAGTCCCTAGTGGACTAACCCGATATGACGGCTGGTCACTCAATGAAAGGGGTGGGGAACGAAAGAGTGGGAGAAGGAGAGACAAAGGAATTCAACTATCGTACATACAGTTGAATAATACGCTCATCTTAAATATGGATATTTAGCACCCTAACAACCGCTCATTCAGATTTGAAATGCAATGTTAGACTTCCTCTCGCTCATTTACTTTACTTTGCACAAACACACACACACACTTCACTCGCCTTCCCATTTCTCCCATATTTGAATGAGATGGGCTATTCTCCTTCTCTCTGACAGGCAGCGTTGAGGATGGTGGCAGACATAATTTACTAGAACCAATATCTGCTGTAGTGGAGAATGATATTCAGTTTACAGAATGAGACAGAGATATCTCTTTCACACAGGCGCCACCATTGGAACGACATGTGTGGATGTTTGTCCTCCCTCCACCCTTACGCAATCAAATCAAATATTATTTGTCACACGTGCCGAGTACAACAGGCACATGTGCCGAGTACAATTACCGTGAAATGCTTACTTACAAGCCCTTAACCAACAATGCAGTTCAAGAAATAGAGTTAAGAAAACATTTACTAAATAAAATTAAGTTTAAAAATTCAAATCAAAAAGTAACACAAGAAAATGACACAACAATAACGAGGCTTTTTACAGGGGTTACCGGTACCAAGTCAATGTGCGGGGGATATAGGTTAGTCGAGGTAATTTGCAAATTGACTATGCACAGTGTTGTATAGACCAGCTGTCTATTCCAGATAGATATAGCTAGTTCTTACAGAGTCTAACTATGTACCAGGAAGGAGATAGGTCACCACATAACACTGACAGATGCAGAGAGACAGAGGGAAAGGAAATATAATATGTAATATTGTGCACAGTAAATGGCTTGGTGGATATAGGTATTCCATAAAGGACCTGGGTAGGAGAGACGGTGATGTATCTCACAAATAGATGGTATTCATCTATATAACTTTATGAATGAGTCATGGAACATAATGACTTCATAAAGCGTGTGCGTTTCATTTTTCTGTATCATCGCTTATTTTTTGTTCATCTTCTCAATGTTGTGAAAGGAAATGTACGTAACAACATCAGCCTGAATATATTGGTTTCCATTTCGCCTACACTTCTCTTGAATTGATGCAATGTTCTAATGAATATCTTATCTGATACATTCAACCTTTTGTGTGTTTGAGTCTCTCCCAGCGGTTTTCATTTGCAACAGCTATCAGCGGCAGTTAGTCCCATCCGTTCGCTCCAACACACCTTGAACAGACACTTAGTCTGGTTGTTGCTCAGGTTACAGTTTCACCAGTCAGTCTTAATGTCTCAAATCATCCATCTACCTTGTTCAGAGAGACACGTCCCTTTGCGGCCACCAGAACCTCTTTTTCACCTATTTTTTTCTTCCAATTTATTAAAGAAGCAGTCTTTACAACAGTCACCCACGAAGCATCGTTACCCATCGCTCCACAAAAGCCGCGGCCCTTGCAGAGCAAGGGGAACTACTACTTCAAGGTCTCAGAGCACGTGACGTCACCGATTGAAACACTATTTAGCGCGCACCACTGCTAACTAAGCTAGTGTTTCACATCCGTTACACTAACAAAACAATAAACAACAAAAATGAACATGAAGCTCTGTAAGGCTATACATGCATTAAATGAAGACAACAACCCACAAATGAGAAAAGGAAAAAAGGCTGCCTAAGTATGATTCCCAATCAGAGACAACGATAGACAGCTGTCCCTGATTGAGAATCATACCCGGCCAAAAACAAAGAACCAGAAAGCATAGACTTTCCCACCCGAGTCACACCCTGACCAAACAAACGTAGAGAATAAAAGGATCTCTACGGTCAGGGCCTAACACACTGATACCTCTCGTCCACGACTCTCTCTCTCAACCATACACCAAAATAGCCCCTTGCATGGAGAGCAGAGGATGCTCCGCCAACGTATTGAGGGAATGATTACAGAAGACAGCCAATGGATTCGCCATCTCATTAACCCGGCATCTGGATGCCTGCAATTTGCTACTTCCCTCCATTTCCCCTCCTTTATCCTTCCCTTTCTCTTAGCAGAGAACGAAAGCAAATTGCTTATCTTTGACATAATGGGACTATTTCTACCCGTAGATGGATAAACACAACAGTGTTAGGGAGTTTGGCAGTGCGGCATTGTAATCAAGCTGGGACAATGATTACTGCCACGGCAACTGGGTGAAATTAATCCACAGCCCTCTGACACGATGGGCTGACGGACTCAAAGCCTCATGGGTGCTGATCATTCTCTCTATGTCTCTTTATCTCTCTCTGTTCGCTCCCTCTCTTTCTCTCTCTCTCTTTCTCTCGCTATATCTCTCTCCCTTCCAATTGACTGGCGTAGATTATGTGAAGAGAGGGAGGGAGATAGATAGAGAGGCAAGAAGAGGTGTTGAGGAAGAGAAAGAGACGGGGAGATAGAGAGAGTCGTTGGGAGAGAGTGGGAGGGGTTGGGATAGAGAGGAAGGTGTTGGGAGAGAAGTGTGTGTATCTTGGGGAAAATGGATACATTTCCATGTCATAAAACTCATGTCGTATACACTGCCAATTTTTATGATTACTATGTTTCATGTACAAGATGACACGGCGTCATACCCTGGGTTGTTCTGAACAGAATGAGCCTGTTTGTCTATTGTGAAGAAACTTCCCCACAGCACAAGCATCTGAATGCACTCAGGGCTCCTTTCTATGTGCACCAAAATGATCATCTGTTTCCCTGAATTGCATTTTGAAAGCCTAACACTGTCAATTGTATTTTATAACTTAGCCAGTCATTTTGGCAATAGATCAAGCTTTTAAATGATGCCCACCTCACTCAGATTGCAATTTCGAATAACCCAGTTTTGGAAAGTTTTTGAATGAGGGCGGAGATACAGGGCTGTGTTCCAAACAAAACAACTACAAGTGTGACGCTCTAGTTGTAAAGAGATGTGGCCACTTGGAGACACCAGTTAGTCCTCTCACTCAAACCTTTTTTCCAGGAATATTGTTATTATCATGTTACCTTATGTATCCAAAGTATTTTCAGAATTTATCAGAAATGCGGCAAAAAGTCAAAAAATGTCAAATGTGTAATGTTTAGATTCAGTCTTGTGTGAACTGTTGTTTCCTCACCTTTTATAGTCTAATAATTTTCCCATAATCTCCAAACTTTTCCCTTTCAATTTCTACCATGGTTAAGCATATGCATATCATATTTCTTCTGTACAAAACATTTACATTTAGTCCTATCCACATAGGCACATTCCCACGAGTCTAAAGGGATAGGGGCCTTTCTGAAGAAGAGTTTGTATGACTCACTTGTCATGTCTGATGAACAGTGCTTGAGTAAACGATATGACATGACCCCTCTCTCTCTCTCTCTCTCTCTCTCTCTCTCTCTCTCTCTCTCTCTCTGTCTATGTCTCTCTCTGTGTGAGGCCTGTGACATCTCTCCCTCTGTTCCTGTTTCTTTCCCTCTCTCTTGCTCTTTCTCTCTCTGTCTATGTCTCTTTTCCTGTCTCTCTCTCTTTCCCTCTCTCTCTCCCTCTCTTCTTTTCTCTCTCTCTCTCTCCCTTTCCCTTGCTCTGTCGCTCTCTGTCTTTGTCTCTTTCGCTCTCTCTTCTTCCCTCTTGCTCTTGTGTCTGAAACGTGAAGAACTCAACGTTTTGACTCGCTGGTCATGACTGAGTGGGAGTGAGAGAGGCCAGTAAAAAGGTTTAACTTGCTGCCACAGAGCGTTGAGCTGTATTTGGACATATTCACTTGCCTGCGAACCACCCATTAAACCTTCAATTGCAAACCCTAACAAATCTGTAGCGGAGCCAGTACCACGCCGTACACACACACACCTCCTGCAGGCTCTGTAGGTTAAGCTTTACAACCATCAGAGTCTGACTCCTGAAGGTAATTGCGGTGTAGTTGACATGCCCCAATCAGGTTCTGCATTCAGAGACACGTGCTCCTTTCTTCCTCCATTGAGTGAATCGGGCAGAGAGAAGGGAAGAGCTGGAGATAAGATGTGGGATTCATACTAACATACAGTACACACACATGCAAGCGAGCATGCGCATACACACGCACGTGAATACACTCCCAGATACGCACACATGCTCGCACACACACACACATACACACCATCCTACCGTCTCCATAATAAAGCAGTGTATTTATTTAGAGCAGACTGCTCCGCAAAAATGAATCCAGTCAATCGTTCTGTAATGGAATGACGCACAAACACAACACACACTGTAATGTTTGTGTGCGTGTGTGTGCTTGCATGTGTGTCTTTGTGTGTGTGTGTGGAGAGGGGGGGGGGGGGTTGCAACGTGCTCCCTGGTTTGGCCCTGGTCCTGCGGTATAGCCCAGAGGGGGACAGGACGATGCTGGGAGTCTGATTTACAGCCAATGAATCCATTGATTAACATCTCCAATTCAATTCCTCATATCGTTTCTTTATGGTTAGCGGTGGAATAGTTGTACAAAATGAGATTAGAGCTCAGTCACTGCCTTCTTTGTATGCGCAAAAGGTCATCTGTCATCGTTTAGGAGTTTTTAGCATGAGGGCATATCTTGCATTGTTTTTTCTTCATCATTTCCATTTAAATTGCCTGTTTGCGTCGAGAACTGATTGCATCTCAGAGAGAGATGAGAGGGGAAATGGACTAACCCCCATTCTTTGAATGTGCAAATTGACATAATCTTAAAAAGGCGAGAATTAACATGCTAAAAGACAGTCAGAGTTATGATGAACACCCATTGCCAAGGCTTAATTTGTCAGGCGATTAAGATGATTAACTTTGAATCCATTTAATCAACCACGAGCACTTTGCTCAAATAGCCAAATGTTAGGCAGACGGGGAAAAACTTCTCTCTGATGTGTTGGGAAACAGAGACATTATTTAACTGAGCTCCCGTAGGGACAAGAGGTCAACTAAATATTATCTTAAGGAATGATGGCATCAGTGATGGGTTTGCAGAGGATATTAGGGATTCTTAGGGATTCTTTGCAAACCTTTCTGTCTCCTACAGGACTGTCACTTTGAAGGCTATGCATGCTACATCAGTGATTAGGAATGTCAATGTGCTCTTGGGGGGGGGGGGGGGGGTGAGTGAGTGAGTGAGTGAGTGAGTGAGTGTGTGTGTGCATGCGTTGATGCTTGAGTGGGGACCTCTGAGGTTTTCCCATGAGCAGTCAGTGTGTGACGTACCTGTGAGTTGAGTCACTGTGTAGTTATCCTACTTTCTCCCCCATTCCACGTACATGCAATAACTCAATAGAAAAGGTCTATGTACAGTGTGTGCAAATGTAGTACGACTAGGGAGATATAACTAGGTCATAGAGGCAAAATAATTACAATTTAGCATTAACACTGGAGGGATAGATGTGCAGATGATGATGTGCAAGAAGAGATACTGGGGTGCAAAAGAGGAAAAAAATAACAATATGGGGATGATGTAGTTGGGTCTGCTATTGACAGATGGGCTGTGTACAAGTACAGTGATTGGTAAGCTGCTCTGACAGCTGATGCTTAAAGTTAGTGAGGGAGATATGTCTCCAGCTTCAGTGATTTTAGGTAGGATAGTCAGTTTTATGAGGGTGTGTTTGGCAGGATGAGTGAAGGAGGCTTTGTTGTGAAATATGAAGCCGATTCTATATTTAATTTTGGAATGTGAGTCTGGAAGAGAGATGACAGTCTAACCAGACACCTAGGTATTTGTAGTTGTCCACATATTCACTGTCCAGAGTAGTGATGCTAGTCGGGCGAGCGGGTGTGGGTAGCAATTGGTTGAAGGTCATGCATTTAGTTTTTCTAGCATTTAAAAGCAGTTGGAGGCCACGGACGGAGTGTTGTATTGCATTAAAGCTAAATTAGAGGTTTGTTAACAAAGTGTCAAATAAGAGCCAGATGTATAGAGAATGGTGTCGTCTGCGCAATGGTGGATCAGGGAATCATCAGCAGCAAGAGCGACATTATCGTCGGCCCGATAATTGAACCCTGTGGCACCCCCATAGAGACTGCCAGAGGTCCGGACAACAGGCCCTCCGATTTGACACACTGAACTCTATCTGAGAAGTATCTTGTGAACCAGGGGAGGCAGTCATTTGAGAAACCAATGCTATTGAGTCTGCCGATAAGAATGTGGTGATTGACAGAGTCGAAAGCCTTGGCCAGGTCGATGAAGACGGCTGCACAGTACTGTCTTTTATCGATGGCGGTTATGATATCTTTTAGGATCTTGAGCGTGGTTGAGGTGCACCCGTGACCGGCTCGGAAACCAGATTGCATAGTGGAGAAGTGGGATTCAAAATGGTCGGTGATCTGTTTGTTAACTTGGCTTTCGAAGATTTTAGAACTGTAACAGTTTGGGTCTAGAGTGTCTCCCCATTTGAAGAGGGGGATGACCGTGGCACCTTTCCAATCTTTGTGATCTCAGATATCATCTCATGTCATGTATTGTCATGTTGTGTCTTGTTCCTGTTCTTTCTCTTCACCCTGTCTCCCTCTGCTGGTCGTATTAGGTTACCTTTTCTTCCCCTCTTTCCCCCAGCTGTTCCTTGTCTTCTCTAACTACCTCGTTCACCCCTTTTCCCACCTGTTCCCTTTTTCCCTCTGATTAGGTCTCTATATCTCTCTCTGTTCCTGCTTCTGTCTTTGTCGGATTCTCGTTTGTGTTTCTCATGCCTGAACCAGACTATCGTCGTGTTTGCTGCAACCTTGTCCTGTCCTGTCGGAATCTGCCTGTTCATCGAACCTTGTCCTGTCCTGTCGGAATCTGCCTGTCCATCTGAGCCTACATGTGTTTCGTCATTAAAGAAACTCTGTTTTGTTAATTCGCTTTTGGGTCCTCATTCACGCACCTGACATCTCAGGATGATATCTATGAGGGTGCCCATGGTTACGGATTTAGGATTGTACCTGATAGGTTCCTTGATCATTTTTGTGAGATTGAGGGTATCTATCTTAAACTGTAGTACGACTGGGGCTTTAAGCATATCCCAGTTTAGGTCACCTAAGGGTACGAACTGTCAATCAATTCACATATGGTGTCCAGGGCACACCTGGGAGCTGAGGGGGGTCTATAAGAAGTGGCAAAAGTGAGAGACTTACTTCTGGAAAGGTGCATATGTGACAAATAAAATTTGACTTGATTTGATGAAACTAAGGCTTTTATGATTACAGAAGTTAACAAATGAGACCCCCTTGGGAATAGGTGTGGTGCTGGGGGCTACAGGGCCTGGGTTAACCTCTACATCACCAGAGGAACAGAGGAGGAGTAGAATAAGGGCACGGCTAAAGGTTATAAGAACTGGTCGTCTAGTGCGTTGGGGGCAGATTTCTGGGCGCGGTAGAATAGATTCAGGGCATAATGTACAGTCAAGGGTATGGTAGGATGTGAGTACAGTAGAGGTAAACCTAGATATTGAATGATGATGAGAGTGGTTGCGTCTCTGGAGGCACCAGTTAAGCCAGGTGAGGTCTCTGCATGTGTGTGAGGGTGCGACAAAGAGCTATCTAAGGCATTTAGGGTGGTGCTGGGAGCTCTGCAGTGAAATAAAACAATACTAACTAACCTAAACAGCAGAAGACAAGGCATATTAACATTAGGGCGCGGCATGTGTAGCCGAGTGATCATAGGGTCCAATGAGCAGCAATAGGTGAGTCAGGGAGCCGTTCGGTAGTTGCTACTACGCTAGGTGAGCTGGAGACACGGCGATTCAGAAAGCTAGCGGGCCGTGACCAGCTGATGGGTCTTCGGCGACGTCGCAACGGAAAAGCCTGTTGAAAACACCTCGGACGATTACATCGGCAGACCTGCCGTGATGGATCGGCGGGGCTCTGTGTCAACAATAAAGGGTCCAGGCCAATTGGAAAAAGAGGTATTGTAGCCCAATAATTAGCTGGTAGACCTCTTCGGCTAGCCGGGTAATGGGCCTAGCACGAGGCTAGCTCAAAGCTAACTGGTGCTTGCTTCGGGACAGAGGCATTAGCCAGGAGTAGCCAATCAGATTGCAGCTAGCTAGCTGCTATGATCCGGTTTAATGGTCCAGAGCTTGTGGTAGGAATTCAGAGGTAGAGAATAAGCAGTTCGATATGCTCTGACTTGATATCACACTGTGCAAACTGGCAGGTATTGAGGCTGGTGTCCGAGTTATGGCAGTGGCTAACTGACTACTAGCTAGTAGCTAGTTAGCTGGCTAGCTTCTGATGGAGGTTCTGGTTCTAAAGTATAAAAATAGCAGATCTGTACCACATTGGGTGAGGCGGGTTACAGGAGAGTATATTCAGTCTGTAGATGGAAAGTGAGATTAAAATATATACGAAATATATACAAGAAAAAAACGAGGTAAACGATTATTTACACGGGACAAGACAAAAGACAAGTCCGACTGCTACACCATCTTGGAATAAGTACATGTCATTAAAAGAGGCTCTGAACTAAGTGTGAACTTTGAACTTTTCAAAATTTTTACTACACTTGACACTTACAGTGGGGCAAAAAAAAGATGAGAAAGGCCTGTAATTTTCATCATAGGTACACTTCAACTATGACAGACAAAATTAGGAGCAAAATCCAGAAAATCACATTGTAGGATTTTTAATGAATATATTTGCAAATTATGGTGGAAAATAAGTATTTGGTCATCTACAAACAAGCAAGATTTCTGTCTCTCACAGACCTGTAACTTCTTCTTTAAGAGGTTCCTCTGTCCTCCACTGTATTAGTGGAAACCTGTATTAATGGCACCTGTTTGAACTTGTTATCAGTATAAAAGACACCTGTCCACAACCTCAAACAGTCACACTCCAAACTCCACTATGGCCAAGACCAAAGAGCTGTCAAAGGACACCAGAAACAAAATTGTAGACCTGCACCAGGCTGGGAAGACTGAATCTGCAATAGGTAAGCAGCTTGGTTTGAAGAAATCAACTGTGGGAGCAATTATTAGGAAATGCAAGACATACAAGACCACTGATAATCTCCCTCAATCTGGGGCTCCACGCAAGATCTCACCCCGTGGGGTCAAAATGATCACAAGAACGGTGAGCAAAAATCCAAAACCACACGGGGGGACCTAGTGAATGACCTGCAGAGAACTGGGACCAAAGTAACAAAGCCTACCATCTACACACTACGCCACCAGGGACTCAAATCCTGCAGTGCCAGACGTGTCCCCCTGCTTAAGCCAGTACATATCCAGGAAGTTTGCTAGAGAGCATTTGGATGATCCAGAAGAAGATTGGGAAAATGTCATATGGTAAGATGAAACCAAAATATAACTTTTTGGTAAAAACTCAACTCGTCGTGTTTGGAGGACAAAGAATGCTGAGTTGCATCCAAAGAACACCATACCTACTGTGAAGCATGGGGGTGGAATTGGCATTGAAGATGAAACATGGCTGGGTCTTTCAGCATGACAATGATCCCAAACACACCGCCCGGGCAAGGAAGGAGTGGCTTCGTAAGAAGCCTTTCAAGGTCCTGGAGTGGCCTAGCCAGTCTCCAGATCTCAACCCCATAGAAAATCTTTGAAGGGAGTTGAAAGTCCGTGTTGCCCAGCAACACCCCCAAAACATCACTGCTCTAGAGGACATCTGCATGGAGGAATGGGCCAAAATACCAGCAACAGTGTGTGAAAACCTCGTGAAGACTTACAGAAAACGTTTGACCTATGTCATTGCCAACAAAGGGTATATAACAAAGTATTGAGATAAACTTTTGTTATTGACCAAATTCTTATTTTCCACCATAATTGGAAATTCATTAAAAATCCTACAATGTGATTTTCTGAATTTTCTTTCTCATTTTGTCTGTCATAGTTGAAGTGTACCTATGATGAAAATTACAGGCCTCTCTCATCTTTTTAAGTGGGAGAACTTGCACAATTGGTGGCTGACTAAATACTTTTTTGCCCCACACAGTGGGGAGAACAAGTATTTGATACACTGCCGATTTTGCAGGTTTTCCTTCTTACAAAGCATGTAGAAGTCTGTAATTTTTATTATAGGTACACTTCAACTGTGAGAGACGGAATCTAAAACAAAAATCCAGAAAATCATATTGTATGATTTTTAAGTAATTCATTTGCATATAATTGCATGACATAAGTATTTGATCACCTACCAACCAGTAAGAATTCTGGCTCTCACAGACCTGTTCGTTTTTCTTTAAGAGGCCCTCCTGTTCTCCACTCATCACCTGTATTAACTGCACCTGTTTGAACTCGTTACCTGTATAAAAGACACCTGTCCACACACTCATTCAAACAGACTTCAACCTCTCCCCAATGGCCAATACCAGAGAGCTGTGTAAGGATATCAGGGATAAAATTGTCGACCTGCACGAGGCTGGGATGGGCTTCAGGACAATAGGCAAGCAGCTTGGTGAGAGGGCAACAACTGTTGGCGCAATTATTAGAAAATGGAAGAAGTTCAAGATGACGGTCAATCACCCTCGGTCTGGGGCTCCATGCAAGATCTCACCTCGTGGGGCATCAATGATCATGAGGAAGGTGAGGGATTAGCCCAGAACTACACGGCAGGACCTGGTCAATGACCTGAAAAGAGCTGGGACCACAGTAGTGTGTTACTAAGAAAACCATTAGTAACACACTACGGCGTCATGGATTAAAATCCTGCAGCGCACGCAAGGTCCCCCTGCTCAAGCCAGCGCATGTCCAGGCCCATCTGAAGTTTGTCAATGACCATCTGGATGATCCAGAGGAGGAATGGGAGAAGATCATGTGGTCTGATGAGACAAAAGCAGAGCTTTTTGGTCTAAACCACTTGCCGTGTTTGGAGGAAGAAGAAGGATGAGTACAACCCCAAGAACACCATCCCAAACGTGAAGCATGGAGGTGGAAACATCATTCTTTGGGGATGCTTTTCTGCAAAGGGGACAGGACGACTGCACCATATTGAGGGGAGGATGGATGGGGCCATGTATCGCAAGATCTTGGCCAACAACCTCCTTCCCTCAGTAAGAGCATTGAAGATGGGTCGTGGCTGGGTCTTCCAGCATGACAATGACCCGAAACACACAGCCAGGGCAACCAAGGAGTGGCTCCGTAAGAAGCATCTCAAGGTCCTGCAGTGGCCTAGCCAGTCTCCAGACCTGAACCCAATAGAAAATGTTTGGAGGGAGCTGAAAGTCCGTATTGCCCAGCGACAGCTCCGAAACCTGAAGGGTCTGGAGAAGGTCTGTATGGAGGAGTGGGCCAAAATCCCTGCTGCAGTGTGTGCAAACCTGGTCAAGAACTACAGGAAACATATGATCTCTGTAATCGCAAACAAAGGTTTCTGTACCAAATATTAAGTTATGTTTTTCTGATATATCAAATACTTTTTTCATGCAATAAAATGCTAATTAATTACTTAAAAATCACACAATGTGATTTTCTGGATTTTTGTTTTAGATTCCGTCTCTCACTGTTGAAGTGTACCTATGATCAAAATTACAGACCTCTACATGCTTTGTAAGTAGGAAAACCTGCAAAATCGGCAGTGTTTCAAATACTTGTTCTCCCCACTGTATATATATATATATATATATATATATATATATATATATATATATATATATATATATATACATACACTAAAGTTCAAATGTTTGGTGTCGCTTAGAAATGTCCTTGTTTTTGAAAGAAAAGCAAATGTTTTGTCCATTTACAAATACATCAAATTGATCAGAAATACAGTGTAGACATTGTTAATGTTGTAAATGACTATTGTAACTGGAAATGGGTGATTTTTTTATGGAATATCTACATAGGCGTTGAGTATCTGGAGCATCAGCATTTGTGGGTTCGATTACAGGCTCAAAATGGGCAGAAACAAAGACCTTTCTTCTGAAACCCATCATTCTACTCTTATTCTGTCATGTATTGTCATGTTGTGTCTTGTTCCTGTTCTTTCTCTTCACCCTGTCTCCCTCTGCTGGTCGTATTAGGTTACCTTTTCTTCCCCTCTTTCCCCCAGCTGTTCCTTGTCTTCTCTAACTACCTCGTTCACCCCTTTTCCCACCTGTTCCCTTTTTCCCTCTGATTAGGTCTCTATATCTCTCTCTGTTCCTGCTTCTGTCCTTGTCGGATTCTCGTTTGTGTTTCTCATGCCTGAACCAGACTATCGTCGTGTTTGCTGCAACCTTGTCCTGTCCTGTCGGAATCTGCCTGTTCATCTAACCTTGTCCAGTCCTGTCGGAATCTGCCTGTCCATCTGAGCCTACGTGTGTTTCGTCATTAAAGAAACTCTGTTTTGTTAATTCGCTTTTGGGTCCTCATTCACGCACCTGACAGAAGAATCCGACCAAGAATGGACCCAGCGACTTCGGATCCTCTCCACTCAGCCGTCGAGATCCAGGGAGCGATGCTAGGCAGACACGAGCAGGAATTGTCTGCTGCTCGACATGCCGTTGAGACCCTGGCCGCCCAAGTCTCCAACCTCACAGAACAGGTTCACCATCTCCGCCTCGATCCACCGGCCACTTCCAGGGCTTTCGAATCTCCGGAGCCCAGAATCAATAACCCGCCGTGTTACTCTGGGGAGCCCACTGAATGCCGCTCGTTCCTCACCCAGTGTGATATTGTGTTTTCTCTCCAGCCCAACACTTACTCCAGGAGCACTGCTCGTATCGCCTACGTCATATCTCTCCTTACTGGACGGGCTCGTGAGTGGGGCACGGCAATCTGGGAGGCAAGGGCTGAGTGTACTAACCAGTATCAGGACTTTAAGGAGGAGATGATACGGGTTTTTGATCGTTCTGTTTTTGGGGAGGAAGCTTCCAGGGTCCTGTCTTCCCTATGTCAAGGTAATCGATCCATTACAGACTACTCTATTGAGTTTCGCACTCTTGCTGCCTCCAGTGACTGGAACGAGCCGGCTTTGCTCGCTCGTTTTCTGGAGGGTCTCCGCGCGGAGGTAAAGGATGAGATTCTCTCCCGGGAGGTTCCTTCCAGCGTGGATTCCCTGATTGAACTCGCTATTCGCATAGAGCGACGGGTTGATCTTCGTCACCGAGCTCGTGGAAAGGAGCTCGCGTTCTCCGCTGCCCCCCTCTCCGCATCACTACCATCTTCCTCTGCCGGCTCGGGTGCTGTGCCTATGCAGCTGGGAGGTATCCGCATCTCGACAAAGGAGAGGGAACGGAGAATCACCAACCGCCTCTGTCTCTATTGCGGTTCTGCTGGTCATTTTGTCACTTCATGTCCAGTAAAAGCCAGAGCTCATCAGTAAGCGGAGGGCTACTGGTGAGCGCTACTACTCCTGTCTCTCCTTCAAGATCCTGCACTACCTTGTCGGTCCATCTACGCTGGACCGGTTCGTCAGCTTCCTGCAGTGCCTTGATAGACTCTGGGGCGGAGGGCTGCTTTATGGACGAGACCTGGGCTCGGGAACATGACATTCCTCTCAGACAGTTAAGGGAGCCCACGGCCTTGTTCGCCTTGGATGGTAGTCCTCTCCCCAGGATTCAGCGTGAGACGCTACCTTTAACCCTCACTGTCTCTGGTAATCATAGCGAAACCCTTTCTTTTTTAATTTTTCGTTCACCTTTTACACCTGTTGTTTTGGGCCATCCCTGGCTAGTTTGTCATAATCCTTCTATTAATTGGTCTAGTAATTCTATCCTCTCCTGGAACGTCTCTTGTCATGTGAAATGTTTAATGTCTGCTATCCCTCCTGTTTCCTCTGTCTCTTCTTCACAGGAGGAGCCTGGTGATTTGACAGGGGTGCCGGAGGAATATCACGATCTGCGCACGGTGTTCAGTCGGTCCAGGGCCACCTCTCTTCCTCCACACCGGTCGTATGATTGTAGTATTGATCTCCTTCCGGGAACCACTCCCCCCCGGGGTAGACTATACTCTCTGTCGGCTCCCGAACGTAAGGCTCTCGAGGATTATTTGTCTGTAGCTCTTGACGCCGGTACCATAGTCCCCTCCTCCTCTCCCGCCGGAGCGGGGTTTTTTTTTGTCAAAAAGAAAGACGGGTCTCTGCGCCCCTGCATAGATTATCGAGGGCTGAATGACATAACAGTGAAGAATCGTTATCCGCTTCCTCTTATGTCTTCAGCCTTCGAGATCCTGCAGGGAGCCAGGTTTTTCACTAAGTTGGACCTTCGTAACGCTTACCATCTCGTGCGCATCATGGAAGGGGACGAGTGGAAGACGGCGTTTAACACTCCGTTAGGGCACTTTGAATACCGGGTTCTTCCTTTCGGCCTCGCTAACGCTCCAGCTGTCTTTCAGGCATTAGTCAATGACGTCCTGAGAGACATGCTGAACATCTTTGTTTTCGTTTACCTTGACGATATCCTGATTTTTTCACCGTCACTCCAGATTCATGTTCAGCACGTTCGACGTGTCCTCCAGCGCCTTTTAGAGAATTGTCTTTTTGTGAAGGCTGAGAAGTGCACTTTTCATGCCTCCTCCGTCACATTTCTCGGTTCTGTTATTTCCGCTGAAGGCATTAAGATGGATCCCGCTAAGGTCCAAGCTGTCATTGATTGGCCCGTCCCTAAGTCACGCGTCGAGCTGCAGCGCTTTCTCGGCTTCGCGAACTTCTATCGTCGTTTCATCCGTAATTTCGGTCAGGTGGCAGCTCCTCTCACAGCCCTTACTTCTGTCAAGACGTGCTTTAAGTGGTCCGTTTCCGCCCAGGGAGCTTTTGATCTCCTCAAGAATCGTTTTACATCCGCACCTATCCTTGTTACACCTGACGTCTCTAGACAGTTCGTTGTCGAGGTTGACGCGTCAGAGGTGGGCGTGGGAGCCATTCTTTCTCAGCGCTCCCTCTCTGACGACAAGGTCCACCCTTGCGCGTATTTTTCTCATCGCCTGTCGCCGTCGGAACGTAACTATGATGTGGGAAACCGCGAACTGCTCGCCATCCGCTTAGCCCTAGGCGAATGGCGACAGTGGTTGGAGGGGGCGACCGTTCCTTTTGTCGTTTGGACTGACCATAGGAACCTTGAGTACATCCGTTCTGCCAAACGACTTAATGCGCGTCAGGCTCGTTGGGCGCTGTTTTTCGCTCGTTTCGAGTTCGTGATTTCTTATCGTCCGGGCTCTAAGAACACCAAGCCTGATGCTTTATCTCGTCTCTTCAGTTCTTCAGTAGCCTCCACTGACCCCGAGGGGATTCTCCCTGAGGGGCGTGTTGTCGGGTTGACTGTCTGGGGAATTGAGAGGCAGGTAAAGCAAGCACTCACTCACACTCCGTCGCCGCGCGCTTGTCCTAGGAACCTTCTTTTCGTTCCCGTTCCTACTCGTCTGGCCGTTCTTCAGTGGGCTCACTCTGCCAAGTTAGCCGGCCACCCTGGCGTTCGGGGTACGCTTGCTTCCATTCGCCAGCGTTTTTGGTGGCCCACCCGGGAGCATGACACGCGTCGTTTCGTGGCTGCTTGTTCGGTCTGCGCTCAGACTAAGTCCGGTAACTCCCCTCCTGCCGGCCGTCTCAGGCCGCTTCCCATTCCCTCTCGACCGTGGTCTCACATCGCCTTAGATTTTATCACCGGACTGCCTTCGTCAGCGGGGAAGACTGTTATTCTTACGGTTGTCGATAGGTTCTCTAAGGCGGCTCATTTTATTCCCCTTGCTAAGCTTCCTTCTGCTAAAGAGACGGCACAAATCATCATCGAGAATGTTTTCAGAATTCATGGCCTTCCGTCAGACGTCGTTTCGGACAGAGGTCCGCAATTCACGTCTCAATTTTGGAGGGAGTTTTGCCGTTTGATTGGGGCTTCCGTCAGTCTCTCTTCCGGCTTTCACCCCCAGTCTAACGGTCAAGCAGAACGGGCCAATCAGACTATTGGTCGCATCTTACGCAGTCTTTCTTTTCGTAACCCTGCGTCTTGGTCAGAACAGCTCCCCTGGGCAGAATACGCCCACAACTCGCTTCCTTCGTCTGCGACCGGGCGATCTCCTTTTCAGAGTAGCCTCGGGTACCAGCCTCCGCTGTTCTCATCTCAGTTCGCCGAGTCCAGCGTCCCCTCCGCTCAGGCTTTTGTCCAACGTTGCGAGCGCACCTGGAAGAGGGTCAGGTCTGCACTTTGCCGTTATAGGGCGCAGACTGTGAGAGCTGCTAATAAGCGTAGAACTAAGAGTCCTAGATATTGTCGCGGTCAGAGAGTTTGGCTCTCCACTCAGAACCTTTCCCTTAAGACAGCTTCTCGCAAGTTGACCCCGCGGTTCATTGGTCCGTTCCGTATTTCTCAGATCATTAATCCTGTCGCAGTGCGACTTCTTCTTCCGCGATATCTTCGTCGCGTCCACCCGGTCTTCCATGTCTCCTGTGTTAAGCCCGTTCTTCGCGCCCCCGCTCGTCTCCCCCCCCCCCCCCCCCCCCCCATCCTTGTCGAGGGCGCACCTATCTACAGGGTCCGTAAGATTTTGGACATGCGTCCTCGGGGCCGTGGTCATCAGTACCTAGTGGATTGGGAGGGGTACGGTCCTGAGGAAAGGAGTTGGGTTCCCTCTCGGGACGTGCTGGACCGTTCGCTGATCGATGATTTCCTCCGTTGCCGCCAGGTTTCCTCCTCGAGTGCGCCAGGAGGCGCTCGGTGAGTGGGGGGGTACTGTCATGTATTGTCATGTTGTGTCTTGTTCCTGTTCTTTCTCTTCACCCTGTCTCCCTCTGCTGGTCGTATTAGGTTACCTTTTCTTCCCCTCTTTCCCCCAGCTGTTCCTTGTCTTCTCTAACTACCTCGTTCACCCCTTTTCCCACCTGTTCCCTTTTTCCCTCTGATTAGGTCTCTATATCTCTCTCTGTTCCTGCTTCTGTCCTTGTCGGATTCTCGTTTGTGTTTCTCATGCCTGAACCAGACTATCGTCGTGTTTGCTGCAACCTTGTCCTGTCCTGTCGGAATCTGCCTGTTCATCTAACCTTGTCCAGTCCTGTCGGAATCTGCCTGTCCATCTGAGCCTACGTGTGTTTCGTCATTAAAGAAACTCTGTTTTGTTAATTCGCTTTTGGGTCCTCATTCACGCACCTGACATATTCTGAGAATTTAAGGCTATTCCATGCGAGAAATCGCCAAGAAACTGAAGATCTCGTTCAACACTGTGTACGACTCCCTTCACAGAACAGTGTAAACTGTCTCTAACCAGAATAGAAAGAGGAGTGGGAGGCCCCGGTGCACATCTGAGGACGAGGACAAGTACATTAGAGTGTCTAGTTTGAGAAACAGACATCTCACAAGTCCTCAACTGGCAGCTTCATTAAATAGTTCCCACAAAACAGTGAAGAGGTGACTCCGGGATGCTGGCCTTCTAGGCAGAGTACCCCTGTCCAGTGTGTGTGTTCTTTTGCCCATCTTAATCTTTTCTTTTTATTGGCTAGTCTGAGATATCTTTTTCTTTGCAACTCTGCCTAGAAGGCCAGCATCCCGTAGTCGCCTCTTCCCTGTTGATGTTGAGACTGGTGTTTTGCAGGTACTATTTAATGAAGCTGCCAGTTGAGGACTTGTGAGGCTTCTGTCATTTACAACATTAACAATGTCTGTACTGTATTTCTGATCCCTTTGATGTAATTTTAATGGATAAAAATGTGCTTTTCTTTCAAAAACAAGGACATTTCTAAGTGACCCCAAACTTTTGAACAGTAGCTATTTTTTTTTTCACGTGGTGTTGATCATTGATAATGCAAATGTCTTATTGGTTAGGTAGCCATTCAATTGATCTCTCAATGGATTCATTACTTGCCCAATGTATTTATTGATTGGTTGATGAATAGATTGTCCTCTCCTCTTCCCCTGTTCCTCTCTGTCTCCAGTCCTGGATGACCCTGTAGTGACGGTGCACCAGAGTGTAGGGGAGGCCAAAGAGCAGTTCTACTATGAGAGGACAGTGTTCCTGCGCTGCATGGCTAACTCCAACCCCCCTGTCCGCTACAGCTGGCACCGCGGACGAGATGTCCTCTCACAGGGCTCTGACAAGGGAGTGGAGATCTACGAACCATTCTTCACACAGGTAAGAATGAGACAATATACCATAGACCTAATGTCTATAGGTAAGTCTATAGGGTGGGGTATATGGAGACATCTCAGTACTTTACACTCTGGATGGGGAGATATGTATTTAAATAAATAAGGGTGTGCCCAGAGACTGCTAGTGGAAAGAGAGAGGGGAAAACTGGGAGTGGGAATTAGAATGAAAGAAAGAAAGAGAGAAAGAAAGAAGTAGGAGAGAGCAAGAAACAGAGTGAGCGAGCCTGAGGTAGCTGGCTGCCCTTCTGAGCCTTCTGTTCCCTCATCTTCCTCTCCTCTTTTTTTCCCTCCTCTTCTGTCCTCTTCTCTCTTATTCCCTTCTCTTTCTCCCTTCCTCTTCTCTTACTTATTTTCTCTCCTCCCCCAGCCCATGTCTTATTTTTCCCCTGCTCAGTCCTGATCCCTCCTCCTCTCGTCTTCCCTCTCTTCCCTCCTCTTCCCTTCAGTCCATCTCTTCTCCAATTCCCTCCTCTCATCCTTCTTTCCCAAGCCCACTTTCCTTTCATCTCCCTTCTCCTCTCCCAGCCCACCTCTTATTTTCCCTCCTACTCTGTCCTCTTCTCTATCTTCCCTCAGCCCACCAAGCGTTTTGACAGAGCAGGGGTGGCATTTCAAACCCAGCATGGGAATATGCCCTTGGTAATTTGCCAAAAAGTGACCCGCTTTCACTGAGGGCTTCCTCCTCCTCTATCTTCCCTCCTCCTCTCCCTCCTCTTCTTCCCTGGCATGTATTATTCCCGTGGTGGGCAGAAAAATAACAAGAAGATCAGGAGATATGTTTGAAGCCACCACATTTGTTTTCCCATTGCTAAATGCCAGATTACCGTTTCTCTCTGGCGGAGGTTTGGAGGAGAGGAGAGAGGGATGGTGTTATCAAATAAAATGTTATTCGTCACATGCTTCATTAACAACAGGTCTAGACTAACAGTGAAATGCTTACGGGCCCTTCCCAACAATGCAGATAGATAGAAAATAGAGAAATAACATAAAAGTAAAACACATAACAATAAAACTATGAATAAATACACAATGAGTAATGATAACTTGGCTATACACACGGGTACCAGTACTGAGTCGATGTGCAGAGTTTCGAGGTAATTGAGTTATATATGTACATATAACTAGGAAGAAAGTGACAGATAATAAACAGTAGCAGCACCGTATGTGATGAGTCAAAAAAGTTGACTCGTCACGTACACTTTGTGTAGTCCACGATCAGCTTCTGCCAGTTCTCTGACCTCCTCCTTATAGGCTGTCTGATCGTCGTTGGTGATGAGGCCTGCCGTCGTGTCGTCGGTAAACTTAATGATGGTGTTGGAGTCGTGCACGGCCACACAGATGTTGGTGAACATGGAGTACAGGAGGGGACTCCCATGCTGAGGGTCAGTGTGGTGGAAGTGTTGTTGCCTACGCTCGAAACCTGGAGGCGATCCATCAGGAAATCCAGGATCCAGTTGCAGAAGGAGGTGCTCAGTCCATTATCTTAGTGAAGAGCTTGGAGGGCACTATGGTGTTGAACGCTGAGCTGTAGTCAATGAACAACGTTCTCACATAGGTGTTCCCCTTCTCCAGGTGGGAAAGGGCAGTGTGGAGTGCAATGGAGATTGCGTCTTCTGTGAATCTGTTGGAGCATTATTCGAACTGGAGTGGGTCCAGGGTGTCTGGGATGATGGTGTTTATATGAGCCATGACCAGCCTTACAAAGCATTTCATAGCTACAGATATGCATGATACAGGGCGATAGTCATTTGGACAGGTTACCTTGGCTTTTGAGGCACAGGGATTATGGTGGTCTGCTTGAAACAGATTGGGTCAGGGAGAGGTTGAAAATGTCAGTGAAGACACTTGCCAGCAGGCCAGCACATGCTCTGTATACGCATCCTGGTAATCTGTTTGTCCCTGTGGCCTTGTGAATGTTAACCTGTTTTAAAGGCCTTACTCAAATCGGATAAGGAGAGTGTGGTCACACAGTTGTATGGAACAGCTGGTGCTGTCATGCATGGTTCAGTGTTGTTTGTATGGAAGAGAGCATAGAAGGCATTTAGCTCGTCTGGTAGGATTACATCACTGGTCAAATCGTGGTTGTGTTTCCCTTTGTAATCCATGATAGTTTGCAAGCCCTGCCACATCCGACGAGTGTCAGAGTTGTTGTAGTAGGATTTGATCTTAGTCCTGTATTGACGCAATTGACGCTTTGCCTGTTTGATGGTTTGTCGGCGGGCGTAGCGGGATTATATATAGGCCAGCAGCATACCACCCTGCATACCACTGCTGGCTTGCTTCTGAAGCTAAGCAGGGTTGGTCCTGGTCATTCCCTGGATGGGAGACCAGATGCTGCTGGAAGGGCCAGTGGGAGGCACTCTTTCCTCTGTTCTAAAACATATCCCAATGCCACAGGGCAGTGATTGGAGACACTGCCCTGTGTAGGGTGGGATGTTGAACGGGTGGCCTGACTCTCTGAGGTCATTAAAGATCCCGTGGCACTTATCGTAAGAGTAGGGGTGTTAACCCTGGTGTCCTGGCTAAAATTCCCTATCTGGCCATCAAACCATTCACGGTCACCTAATAATCCCCAGTTAACAATTGGCTCATTCACCCCCCCCCCCCCCCCCCTTTCCCCTGTAACTGTTCCCCAGGTTGTTGCTGTAAATAAGAATGTGTTCTCATTTAACTTACCTGGTAAAATAAAACAAATTAAAAAATAAATGTCTAGATTAATGTCCCACTCCTTGATGGTGGTAACTCTAGGTTTTAGCTCAGTGCGGATGTTGCTTGTAATTCATGGCTTCTGGTTGGGATATGTATGTTCGGTCACTGTGTGGACAAAGTTGTCGATTCATTTATTAATGAAGCCGGTGACTAATGTGGTAAACCTCAATGCTATCGGATGAATCCCGGAACATATTCCAGTCTGTGCTAGCGAAACAGTACTGTATTTTAGCATCTGCTTCATTAGGCCACTTCATTAATGAGTGTGTCAATGGTATTTCCTGCTTGAGTTTTTGCTGGTAAGCAGGAATCAGGAGAATACATTTTTTTCACCTGTATTTAACCAGATAGGCCAGTTGAGAACAAGTTCTCATTTACAACTGCGACCTGGCCAAGATAAAGCAAAGCAGTGAGACAAAAACAACAACACAGAGTTACACACAAACAACCGTACAGTCAATAACACAATAAAAAAATATATGTACAGTGTGTGCAAATGTAGAAGATTAGGGAGGTAAGGCAATAAATATGCCAAATAGTTGAAATAATTACAGTTTAGCATTAACACTAGAGTGATAGATGTGCAGATTATATATTATGATGTGTGAGTAGATATACTGGGGTGCAAAATAGCAAGAAAATAAATAACAATATGGGGAGGAGGTAGTTGGTATATCAGTAAGCTGCTCTGACAGCTGATGCTTAAAGTGAGAGAGGTAGATATAAGTCTCCAGCTTCAGTGATTTTTGCAATTCGTTCCAGTCATTGGCAGCAGAGAACTGGAAGGAAAGGTGGCCAAAGTAAGTGTTGGGCTTTGGAGATGACCAGTGAAATATACCTGCTGGAGCGAGTGCTATGGGTGGGTGTTGCTATGGTGACCATTGAGCTGAGATAACGCGGGGCTTTACATAGCAAAGACTTATAGATGACCTGGAGTCAGTGGGTTTGGTGATGAAAATGTAGCAAGGGCAAGCCAACGAGAGCATACAGGTCGCAGTGGTGGGTAGTATATGGGCACTGTGATAGACTAAATCCAATTTGCTGAGTAGAGTGTTGGAGGCTATTTTGTAAATGACATTGCCGAAGTCAAGGATTGGTAGGATGGTCAGTTTTACGAGGGTACGTTTGGCATCATGAGTGTAGGAGGCTTTGTTGCGAAATAGGAAGTTGATTCTAGATTTACTTTTGGTTTGGAGCATTTAAAAGCAGTTGGAGGCCACAGAAGGAGTGTTGTATGGCATTGAAGCTCGTTTGGAAGTTTGTTAACACAGTGTCCAAAGAAGGGCTAGATGTATACAGAATGGTGTCGTCTGCGTAGAGGTGGATCAGGGAATCACCAGCAGCAAGAGTGACATCATTGATGTATACAGAGAAATGAATCGGCCCTATAATTGAACCCTGTGGCACCCCCATATAGACTGCCAGAGGTCCGGACAACAGGCCCTCCGATTTGACACACTGAATTCTATCTGAGAAGTAGTTTGTGAACCAGGCGAGGCAGTCATTTGAGAAACCAATGCTATTGAGTCTGCCGATAAGAATGTGGTGATTAACAGAGTCGAAAGCCTTGGCCAGGTCGATGATGACGGCTGCACATTACTGTCTTTTATCGATGGCGGTTATGATACCGTTTAGGACCTTGAGCGTGGCTGAGGTGCACCCATAACCAGCTCGGAAACCAGATTGCATAGTGGAGAAGGTACAGTGGGATTCGAAATGGTCGGTGATCTGTTTGTTAACTTGACTTTGGTGGCTAGGAAAAACTCCCTAGAAACCCCAAAACCTAAGACTAAACCTACGGAGGAACCAGGCTATCTTCTGGCTGTGCCGGGTGGAGATTATAACAGAACATGGCCAAAATGTTCAAATGTTCATAAATGACCAGCATGGTCAAATAATAATAATCACAGTAGTTGTCGAGGGTGCAGCAAGTCAGCACCTCAGGAGTAAATGTCAGTTTGCTTTTCATAGCAATTCATTAAGAGTATCTCTACCACTCCTGCAGTCTCTAGAGAGTTGAAAACAGCAGGTCTGGGACAGGTAGCACATCCGGAGAACAGGTCAGGATTCCATAGCGGCAGGCAGAACAGTTGAAACTGGAGCAGCAGCACGGCCAGGTGGACTGGGGACAGCAAGGAGTCATCATGCCAGGTAGTCCTGAGGCATGGTCCTAGGGCTCAGGTCCTCCGAGAAAGAGAGAATTAGAGAGAGCATACTTAAATTCACACAGGACACTGGATAAGACAGGAGAAGTACTCCAGATATAATAAACTGACCCTAGCCCCCGACACAAACTATTGCAGCATAAATACTGGAGGCTGAGACAGGAGGGTCAGCAGACACTGTGGCCCCTTCCGATAATACCCCCGGACAGGGCCAAACAGGCAGTATATAATGTTCATTTGATTTGTCAGAGGACAAACCATTCACAGCGACAAACTGATATCTTTCTGACAGATAAGATCTAAACCAGGCCAGAACTTGTCCGTGTAGACCAATTTGGGTTTCCAATCTCTCCAAAATAATGTGGTGATCGATGGTATCCAATGCAGCACTAAGGTCTAGGAGCATGAGGACAGATGCAGAGCCTCGGTCTGATGCCATTAAAAGGTAATTTACCATTTAATGGCACCGTCTCAGTGCTATGATGGGGTCTAAAACCAGACTGAAGCATTTCGTATACATTGTTTGTCTTCCGGAAGGCAATGAGTTGATGCACAACAGCTTTTTCTAAAAATGTTGAGAGGAATGGAAGATTCGATATAGGCCCTCCCTTCCTCTTCCCCCTTGTCTTCCAAATGGATTTTTATTCCAATGTGTCTCCCACTGTTTTAAACTGGCCTCTGAATCATCATCCCACCAGACACATCTTCCACTATCAGCCAAAACCAGAGGGAAGGAGGTAAAACAACTGCAGCCACAGACTTGGTCCATCCCTCCCTCCCTAATCAAATACAATTAACATCTGAATGCCATGCAGTAGATTGATGATCATTGGGGAGAATGAAAGAGATGAGCGATTAGAGTTTATGGGGACTGTGATTGTGGTTCGTGAGGACTATGATTACGGCTTGTGAGGACTGATGTGCCAGGCTGACTGAAGTTCTAATCTGACCCCCTGGTGGAGAGGAAGAAGATCAAAGACTCTCATCACATCCCATCACAGGGCTCTAGCTGGGCCAGTCTGGAGTCACTGTCTCTGTCTGTCAGGCTACTGTGTGGTGTTGGTGGAGGAGTCAACAGACACACAGTGAAATTGAACAACCTCCTAGTGAGGCTGTCCGATGTTGAGGGATGTAGCAGTGAAGACCATGTTGTGTGATCCGTGGTGTCATCTGCACAGTGGTTTCGCAACAGATTAAATAAGGGTAAACTGTGATTTGTATTATGACTTGTTTTACAGTATAGTTCATGAACTATGCTAGATTTGGAAACATGCAGATTTGTTCCTGGTTCCGTGATTTACAGTAAATATGAATGGCATAGGGTTGCAACAATCCAGAAACTGTCCCAATGTTTTCCAGGTTTTTTAAAAATGATCAGAATCAGAAGGGAGGGAATCATTCAACTTGGAATCATCCAACCGCAATTTCTGAAAAATGTAAAAGCCCTAAATGAAGTGGAGATACTTAATGAACAGTGTTTATTTTTTTATTTATTCTATTCACACACATTTTCACACTAGTGTTATTCTGATTGTGTATCTGAGCTGCAGGGGGAGACGAAGATCTTGAAGCTGAAGAACCTTCGTCCTCAAGACTATGCCAACTACAGTTGCATCGCTTCCGTTAGGAACGTCTGTGGCATTTCCGACCGAAACATTGTCTTCAAACTCACCAACAAGACAGGTCAGTCTTCAAACTCACCAACAAGACAGAGTTTATGTTTTTGATTTTACAATTTAATACACAATTGAACCCCAAATGTGGATTCAATGTATAAAAACATTTGTTGAGGATAACAGAAAAAAGTGAAATACTTATTTCCATTGTGGTCCTCTTCAAAAAAGTCTAACATGTTACACATTCACATCTAAAATCTGAAATCTAGTAAGCATAACATGGCCAAAATAATTAAACAACTGTGCAAAGACTAAAACATACGACACTTCAACAGTCCTCCTGATAACAGTGGTGTCTCTCCTTGAGAATAGCTTGCAGAACTAGCCGGCCAGCATCCTACACTGTCCAAACATAAACAAATATAATATTGTCTAAAACTCACTAAGAAGATGGGGTTAGTCTCCAAACTCACTAACAAGAGGGGGTTAGTCTTCAAAATCACTAACAAGAGGGGTTTTCGTCTTTAAACTTAGCAACAAGAGGGGGTTAGTCTTCAAAATCACTAACAAGATGGGGTTAGTCTCCAAACTCACTAACAAGAGGGGGTTAGTCTTCAAAATCACTAACAAGAGGGGGTTAGTCTTCAAAATCACTAACAAGAGGGGGTTAGTCTCCAAACTCACTAACAGGAGGGGGTTAGTCTTCAAAATCACTAACAAGATGGGGTTAGTCTCCAAACTCACTAACAAGAGGGGGTTAGTCTTCAAAATCACTAACAAGAGGGGGTTAGTCTTCAAAATCACTAACAAGAGGGGGTTAGTCTCCAAACTCACTAACAGGAGGGGGTTAGTCTTCAAAATCACTAACAAGAGCGGGTTAGTCTTCAAAATCACTAACAAGAGGGGGTTAGTCTTCAAACTCACTAACAAGATGGGGTTAGTCTCCAAACTCACTAACAAGATGGGGTTAGTCTTCAAAATCACTAACAAGAGGGGTTTTAGTCTTTAAACTTACCAACAAGAGGGGGTTAGTCTTCAAACTCACTAACAAGAGGGGTTAGTCTTCAAAATCACTAACAAGATGGGGTTAGTCTCCAAACTCACTAACAAGAGGGGGTTAGTCTCCAAACTCACTAACAGGAGGGGGTTAGTCTTCAAAATCACTAACAAGAGGGGGTTAGTCTTCAAAATCACTAACAAGAGGGGGTTAGTCTCCAAACTCACTAACAAGGGGGATTAGTCTTCAAAATCACTAACAAGAGGGGGTTTGTCTTCAAAATCACTAACAAGAGGGGGTTAGTCTCCAAACTCACTAACAAGAGGGGTTAGTCTTCAAAATCACTAACAGGAGGGGATTAGTCTTCAAAATCACTAACAGGAGGGGGTTAGTCTTCAAATCACTAACAAGATGGGGTTAGTCTCCAAACT
Source organism: Oncorhynchus mykiss (assembly GCF_057628025.1). Classification (NCBI taxonomy): domain Eukaryota; kingdom Metazoa; phylum Chordata; class Actinopteri; order Salmoniformes; family Salmonidae; genus Oncorhynchus; species Oncorhynchus mykiss. Next base: position 79,564,245 of record NC_143025.1, on the reverse strand, counting down.
CACTAACGAGGGGGTTAGTCTCCAAACTCACTAACAGGAGGGGGTTAGTCTTCAAAATCACTAACAAGAGGGGGTTAGTCTTCAAACTCACTAATAAGAGGGGGTTAGTCTTCAAACTCACTAATAAGAGGGGGTTAGTCTTCAAATCACTAACAAGATGGGGTTAGTCTCCAAACTCACTAACGAGGGGGTTAGTCTCCAAACTCACTAACAGGAGGGGGTTAGTCTTCAAAATCACTAACAAGAGGGGGTTAGTCTTCAAACTCACTAACAAGAGGGGGTTAGTCTTCAAACTCACTAACACGAGGGGGTTAGTCTTCAAAATAACTAACAATGCAGGTTAGTAGCTTCAAACTTAAAGCCGATTTATGGTCAATCTGATTCTGCAGTGGCCGTACAGCATTCTTCAGAGCATTCATACTTCTTGCACTTTGGGAGCTGTCATACGCATCCAATAAATTGGTCTGCACCTCTTATAAAGCACCACTCGTAGTGATTCAGGGCTAATCTCAATAGCCAGCCAGCTAATTACGAGCAATTGGCAAAACAAAAAGACACGTGCTTGACATAAAAAGACAGCACCATTTTCCCACCTGCATCTCTGCTTCAACCCTTAATTATTATTTTTTGCTTTATGAGTTTGTCCCGCAACTGCCTCCACTTCTTGTGGCAAGCTTCCACTTCCATAGATGAGGTAAAGAGGTCAATAGAATTAGACCATAACAATGGAAAAGCCCACGTTTTGGGGAATGATTCTGTGAAGGAAAGATCCGGAATCTCCTCTTTGACCGTCAGCAGAATTAGCCTACATTTAGGCTATGTGTATTTTACACTATGCTGAGGTAAAAATCTGAGTACAATACTTGTATTGATGTCAACCCCAATACATGTTTGTCATCATCATCAATCAACTGCATTACAGTTGAAAATGACTTTGACTACCACCACTGATTTCTGTATGTTAGCTATGCTACCAGCTTAGACAAACAGGAGTTAGCATTTAGCTGTCACTTCTTCTAAATTTGAAAAGGGACAACTTCCTAACGTTATGCAGTGAAAACGTCCAAATATATCCAAATCAGACTTTAGTAAGCAAATTGTGGGACTGTCACAATACATTTTTACCACATCTATCCCCATTACCTCCCCAACCTCTTTCCAGGAGTTCAAACTCATTTTCGATTCCCTACATGAGGTATCATCAAGATGTTTATATTTGCAAAATTATTCTGATAGCCTTTCATCAAGGTTCTCCATGTTTGTTGTGAAGGAAGTTGTCAAATAAGTCAGTTAGTGTTAATACAGGATGTACATCCCCCACCTACCATTAACCAATTATGTCAGTGCAGAGCTATATGGTGCTATGCAGAGCCCTTTGCATTGTTACAAAATTTGGGAGGCGCACAGCATTTCAGTAAGGAGCTTGAGTTGGTCTCCGAAGGCTCCGCAATTGCATCACACCCTTCGTATGGATCTTCAGCACTGCATTGCCGGATCAAGCATAAATCACATTTACCAACAAGACAGATTAGTCTCCAAACTCACCAACAAGACAGGTTACCGTAATTGCTGGACTATTAAGCGCACCTGAATATAAACCGTACATAAATAAGCCGCAGGTGCCTACGTGAAACTGAAAGCGCGAACCACTGCTTTTAATCAGGGCAAGGTGTCTGGTAACATGACCGAATACAAACAGTGCAGCTATTCCCTCCGCAAGGCTATCAAACAAGCTAAGCGTCAGTACAGAGACAAAGTAGAATCTCAATTCAACGGCTCAGACACAAGAGGCATGTGGCAGGGTCTACAGTCAATCACGGACTACAGGAAGAAATCCAGCCCAGTCACAGACCAGGATGTCCTGCTCCCAGGCAGACTAAATAACTTTTTTGCCCGCTTTGAGGACAATACAGTGCCACTGACACGGCCTGCAACGAAAACATGCGGTCTCTCCTTCACTGCAGCCGAGGTGAGTAAGACATTTAAACGTGTTAACCCTCGCAAGGCTGCAGGCCCAGACGGCATCCCCAGCCGCGCCCTCAGAGCATGCGCAGACCAGCTGGCCGGTGTGTTTACGAACATATTCAATCAATCCCTATACCAGTCTGCTGTTCCCACATGCTTCAAGAGGGCCACCATTGTCCCTGTTCCCAAGAAAGCTAAGGTAACTGAGCTAAACGACTACCGCCCTGTAGCACTCACTTCCGTCATCATGAAGTGCTTTGAGAGACTAGTCAAGGACCATATCACCTCCACCCTACCTGACACCCTAGACCCACTCCAATTTGCTTACCGCCCAAATAGGTCCACAGACGATGCAATCTCAACCACACTGCACACTGCCCTAACCCATCTGGACAAGAGGAATACCTATGTGAGAATGCTGTTCATTGACTACAGCTCGGCATTCAACACCATAGTACCCTCCAAGCTCGTCATCAAGCTCGAGACCCTGGGTCTCGACCCCGCCCTCTGCAACTGGGTACTGGACTTCCTGACGGGCCGCCCCTAGGTGGTGAGGGTAGGCAACAACATCTCCTCCCCGCTGATCCTCAACACTGGGGCCCCACAAGGGTGCGTTCTGAGCCCTCTCCTGTACTCCCTGTTCACCCACGACTGCGTGGCCACGCACGCCTCCAACTCAATCATCAAGTTTGCGGACGACACAACAGTGGTAGGCTTGATTACCAACAACGACGAGACGGCCTACAGGGAGGAGGTGAGGGCCCTCGGAGTGTGGTGTCAGGAAAATAACCTCACACTCAACGTCAACAAAACTAAGGAGATGATTGTGGACTTCAGGAAACAGCAGAGGGAACACCCCCCTATCCACATCGATGGAACAGTAGTGGAGAGGGTAGCAAGTTTTAAGTTCCTCGGCATACACATCACAGACAAACTGAATTGGTCCACCCACACAGACAGCATGGTGACGAAGGCGCAGCAGCGCCTCTTCAACCTCAGGAGGCTGAAGAAATTTGGCTTGTCACCAAAAGCACTCACAAACTTCTACAGATGCACAATCGAGAGCATCCTGGTGGGCTGTATCACCGCCTGGTACGGCAACTGCTCCGCCCTCAACCGTAAGGCTCTCCAGAGGGTAGTGAGGTCTGCACAACGCATCACCGGGGGCAAACTACCTGCCCTCCAGGACACCTACACCACCCGATGTTACAGGAAGGCCATAAAGATCATCAAGGACATCAACCACCCGAGCCACTGGCTGTTCACCCCGCTATCATCCAGAAGGCGAGGTCATTACAGGTGCATCAAAGCTGGGACCGAGAGACTGAAAAACAGCTTCTATCTCAAGGCCATCAGACTGTTAAACAGCCACCACTAACATTGAGTGGCTGCTGCCAACACACTGACACTGACTCAACTCCAGCCACTTTAATAATGGGAATTGATGGGAAATGATGTAAATATATCACTAGCCACTTTAAACAATGCTACCTTATATAATGTTACTTACCCTACATTATTCATCTCATATGCATACGTATATACTGTACTCTATATCATCGACTGTATCCTTATGTAATACATGTATCACTAGCCACTTTAACTATGCCACTTTGTTTACATACTCATCTCATATGTATATACTGTACTCGATACCATCTACTGTATCTTGCCTATGCTGCTCTGTACCATCACTCATTCATATATCCTTATGTACATATTCTTTATCCCCTTACACTGTGTATAAGACAGTAGTTTTGGAATTGTTAGTTAGATTACTTGTTGGTTATTACTGCATTGTCGGAACTAGAAGCACAAGCATTTCACTACACTCGCATTAACATCTGCTAACCATGTGTATGTGACAAATAAAATTTGATTTGATTTGATTTGGTACATTGAAACAAATGAACTTTACACAGCCTTTAAATGAAACACGGCTTGTAACAAAAATTAAACAGTAGCCTACCAAGAAAGTCATTGGTCACTATCTTCCTCCTCCTGTGCACTGAAACCACTGAAGTCATCTCCTTCGGTGTCGGAGTTGAATAGCCTCAGAATTGCTTCATCCGATGTTGGATCGCTGCCCCCTTCAACACGCAGCATTCCAGCCTTTCGAAACCCATTGATGATAGTGGATTTTTTGACAATGCTCCACGCTGTCACCAGCTCTATTTCCTTTTCCAACAGCCAGATCGATCGCCTTCAACTTGAAAGCTGCATCATATGCATTTCTTCGTGTCTTTGCCAAGATGAGGGTGACAAAATGACTACCGTAATAAGAATGATGGGAAGTTTGAGCGCGCTCGATTTACGTCACATTATGGGACGGTGCTCAGTTTTTTGGGGTCATGAATCTTGTGAAAGCGGGAAAAATCCATAAATTAGCTGCATCATTGTATAAACCGCGAGGTTCAACGCGTGGGAAAAAAGTAGCGGCTTATAGTCCGGAAATTACAGTAGTCTCCAAACTCAACAACAAGACAGGTTAGTCTCCAAACTCACCAACAAAACAGATTAGTCTTCAAACTCACCAACAAGACAGAGTAGTCTCCAAACTCACCAACAAGACAGGTTAGTCTCCAAACTCACCAACAAGACAGGTTAGTCTCCAAACTCGCCAACAAAACAGATTAGTCTTCAAACTCACCAACAAGACAGAGTAGTCTCCAAACTCACCAACAAGACAGATTAGTCTCCAAACTCACCAATAAGACATGTTAGTCTTCAAACTCACCAATAAGACATGTTAGTCTTCAAACTCACCAACAAGACAGAGTAGTCTCCAAACTCACCAACAAGACAGAGTAGTCTCCAAACTCACCAACAAGACAGATTAGTCTTCAAACCCAACAACAAGACAGAATTGCCTTCAAACTCACCAACAAGACAGATTAGTCTTCAAACCCAACAACAAGACAGAATTGTCTTCAAACTCACCAACAAGACAGGTTGGTCTTCGCTCTCATCAACAAGACATGCACCATAAAGTCTATAAGAAAACACCAAACCTCTAACCTCTTCCTCTCCAGTGTCTCCTTCCATCAAGCTGCTAGTGGAGGACCCCATTGTGGTGAACCCTGGCCAGACGGTGTCCCTGGTATGTATCACTACGGGTGGGGAGCCCAAACCAACGCTGAGCTGGGTCAGCAGCTCCGACAGCCTGCCTGAGAAAAGTGTGGTAAAGGGTGGAACACTCACCCTGCCGGCCATCACCTCAGACGAGGCTGGTGTATACAGCTGTGTGGCCACTAACAACGTGGGCAACCCGGCCAAGAAGTCTACCACGATAGTGGTCAGAGGTGAGAGGGAGGGAGGGAGAGGGGATCAGGGCTGGGTGTAGGTGTAAGTCTAACATACAGTATAAAGTAGAATCCTTAGAACATCACGGTCGGGCCGTGTCAAGAGGTTCCAACGTCTTGATGTAATGACATGGACTGTGATGGACTGACAGATGCAAGGTCAGACATGTGAGTCCCACTCAGTGGGGGGGGGGGGCAACTTTTTATTCAATTTTGTAATTTTTCTTTTTCAGCGAGGGGGTTACAGGTGCAAGACAAAACATTCAAATAAATGCATACAAAGATATACCAAACCCATTCCCCCTCAAATAATAACTGTATCCACTGGTTAAATGGGAGAAAGTGTAGTGGATGCCATCTAAGAGCCATCATCTTTTTTTTGCAGCAGTGCTGCCAGAAGTAATCTTCTCTGATTGATTGAGATTCAAGGAGCTTTCATCGTTAAGTAACGTAATAGATGGAAAGCATTGCATATTTAAATTCATGCACCTCTAAATAAATTTTGTAACTTTTCTTATCAGATTCTCAACATTCAAATGATATGAATGTTACTACAGTATGTTACTACAGTATGTTACTATAGTATGTAAGCATAATGATACAATGACAGATCTCATTGTGGATGTTACCTTAGCATATTGATCCTAAAACATACAGCGCCAGCTGGCGACACATAAAGACTATATCATCATAGCACATACAGGGGCGAAGCCCATAGAATGGGGATGCATGTGAAACCACTCATTAAAGAGACTTATTAACAGGCCAATTAGAGTTGTTAAGCCAAGGCAGCCTAGCTAAAGGCACTGCAGGCTGTTTGGCTATCGACTGGGATAAGGACTTAGTGTCCAAGGCTCTTCCCCTCGTGGTAATTAACTCATGGAACAGTCAATAATTGTAGACTTGCCTTTGGGAGCAGCCAATGGGATGAGGCCTTAGTTTTCAAGGCTCTTCCCCTCAAGGTAATTGACACATGGAGCAGCCAATAGTTAACTTGTCTTTGGAGGAGCCATCGGTGTTCGTATAGCAGTTTGATTCATGCAAAAGGAGTCTCTAATGTTGTGGTGAATTGGTATAATATTTAGTGGAAGACTGTGCTGCCTATTAAATATGAGGTCCCAGAAACGGGGGAGGCAGCAGTGAAGTAGAACAAACCTTAGCACAGTGCATTTGGACATGCTGAATATGACAGCTGGTTAGGATAGTGGTGGTGGTGGTGTGTGTGCATGTGTGTGCACGTATTTGTCTGTCTGTGTGTGTGCATATGTGTGTGTGCGTGTGAACAGATATGACACGATATGTGTGTTAGTTGATGTTTTATGTATTTGTGTGTGTGTGTGTGTGTGCATGTGTATGTGTGTGTGTGCGTGTGCATGTTTGTGTGAGGTTGTTGATCACACCCCTAGTCCTTGAGAAGCCCTCTCATGCGGGTGATGCCAAAGGGGCTGTCTGTTTTTCACAGATCTGTCCTCAGCAGA